>NC_137148.1:17528172-17770669 GCF_951394435.1 Stenella coeruleoalba | reverse complement strand
TTGTAGTTTTGATTTCTCTCATAATTAGTGATGTTGAGAATCTCTTCATGTGTTTGTTGGCCATCTGTATATATTCCTTGGAGAAATGTCTATTTAGATCTTCTGTCCATTTTTTTGTTGGGTTGTTTGTTTGTTTGTTTTTTATATATTGAGCTGCATGAGTTGTTTGTATATTTTGGAAATTAGTCCCTTGTCAGTTGCTTCATTTGAAAATATTTTTTCCCATTCTGAGGGTTATCTTTTCATTTTATTTATAGCTTCCTTTGCTGTGCAAAAGCTTTTAAGTTTCATTAGGTTCCATTTGTTTATTTTTGTTTTTATTTTCATTACTCTAGGCACTGGATTGAAAAATATCTTGCTGCGATTTATGTCACAGAGTGTTCTGCCTGTATTTTCCTCTAACAGTTTTATAATATTCGGCCTTACATTTAGGTCTTTAATCCATTTTGAGTTTATTTTTGTGTATGGTGTTAGGGAGTGTTCTAATTTCATTCTTTTACATGTAGCTGTCCAGTTTTCCCAGCACCACTTATTGAAGAGGCTGTCTTTTCTTCATTGTATATTCTTGCCTCCTTTGTCATAGATTAGGTGAACATAGGTGCATGGGTTTATCTCGGGGCTTTCTGTCTTGTCCCATTGGTCTATATTTCTGGTTTTGTGCCAGTACCATACTGTTTTGATTATTGTAGGTTTGTAGTATATCTGAAGTTAGGGACTCTGATTCCTCCAGCTCTGTTCTTCTTTCTCAATATTGCTTTGCTATTCAGGGTCTTTTATGTTTACTTACAAAATCTAAAAAATTTTGTTCTAATTCTGTGAAAAATGCCATTGGTAATTTGATAGAGATTGCATTGAATCTGTAGATTGCTTTGGGTAGTATAGTTATTTTCACAATATTCATTCTTCCAATCCAAGAACATGGTATATCTCTCTATCTGTTTTTGTCATCTTTGATTTCTTTCATCAGTGTCTTATAGTTTTCTGCATACAGGTCTTTTACCTCCTTAGGTAGGTTTATTCCTAGGTATTTTATTCTTTTTAATGCAATGGTAAATGGGATTGTTTCCTTAATCTCTCTTTCTGATCTTTCATTGTTAGTGTACAGGAATGCAAAAGATTTCTGTGTATTAACTTTGTATCCTGAAACTTTAAACTCTAGTAGTTTCTGGTAGCGTCTTTAGGATTTTCTATGTATGGTATCACACCATGTGCAAACAGTGACAGTTTGACTTCTTCTTTTCCAATTTGGATTCCTTTTATTTCTTTTTCTTCTCTGATAGCTGTGGCTAGGACTTCCAAAACTATGTTGAATAAAAGTGGAGAGAGTGGACATCCTTGTCTTGGTCCTGATCTTAGAGGAAATGCTTTCAGCTTTTCACCATTGAGTATGATGTTAGCTGTAGGTTTGTCATATATGGCCTTTATTATGTTGAGGTAGGGTCCCTCTATGCCCACTTTCTGGAGAGATTTTATCATAAATGGATTGACTTTTGTCAAAAGCTTTTTCTGCATCTATTTTAATGATCATATGGCTTTTATTCTTCAATTTATTAATGTGGTATATCACATTGATTTATTTGCATATTGAAGAATTCTTGTTTCCCTGTGATAAATCCCACTTGATCAGGTTGTATGATTCTTTTAATCTGTTGTTGGATTCTGTTTGCTAGCATTTTGTTGAGGATTTTTGCATCTATGTTCATCAGTGATATTGGCCTGTAATTTTCTTTTTTTGTGATATCTTTGTCTTGTTTTGGTATCAGTGTGATGGTGGCTTTGTAGAATGAGCTTGGGAGAGTTCCTTCCTCTGCAACTCTTTGGAAAAGTTTCATAAGGATAGGTGTTAACTCTTCTCTAAATATTTGATAGAATTTGCCTGTGAAGCCATCTCGCCCTGGTCTTTTGTTTGTTGGAAGATTTTTAATCACAGTTTCAATTTCAGTCCTTGTGATTGGTCTGTTCATATTTTCTCTTTCTTCCTGGTACACTACATCTTTATCCATTCATATGTCAATGAACATTTAGGTTGCTTCCATGTCTTGGCAATTGTAAACAGTGCTGCACTGAATATTCAATGGAATATTACTAAGCCATAAAAAGAATGAAATCATGCCATTTGCAACAACATGGATGGACCTAGAGATTATCATACTAAGAGAAGTAAGTCACAAAGGGAAAGACAAATAGCATATGATATCACTTATACGTAGAATCTAAAAAAATGATACAAGTGAACTTATTTACAAAACAGAAATAGACCCATAGACATAGAAAACAAACTTTTGGTTATCAAAGGGGGAAAGGGGGGGAGGGATAAATTAGGAGTTTGGGATTAACATACACACACTACTATATATAAAATAGATAACCAACAAGGACCTACTGTATAGCACGGGGAACTATACTCAATATTTTGTAATAACATATAAGGAAAAAGAATCTGAAAAAGAATAGATATGTATGTATAATCGAATCAATTTCCTGTACACCTAAAACTAACATAACATTGTAAATCAACTATACTTCAATAAAAAAAGTTAGCAAGATTTTTTTTTCACCACAGAACAAGACTTTGTGATAAGTACGGCACAAATAAAGTTTGCCATAGTAAGTATTATAGAGCGCAGAGTGCATGAAAACTTTAAAGCAAATAGAAGAGGTCAAGTACTTTTTGTTAATAAGAATATATATATATATATATATATATAGAGAGAGAGAGAGAGAGAGAGAGAGAGACAGAGACAGAGACAGAGACAGAGACAGAGAGAGACACAGACAGAGACAGAGAGACAGAGACAGAGAGAGTGCTAGTCATTGTGTCTAAAATGAACTTTTAGAAAAGGCAAACTGAAATTAACTTCATTCTCTCATCATACTATTATGCCTTTAAAAAAGGCATAATCACAGAGTGATAAAGCTAAAAGGAGCATGAAATATTAAAGAGAAAACCTGAATTTTTGGATGAGAAAATGGTGAAGAGGGGTCAGTCTCATAAAAATGGCTTAATGTCACTCTCTTATTTTGTTAGCATCATTGGCAGCTAGGATCCTTTCTTTTCACTGGATGTGCTGTGGTTCTTCCTCCATGGATATTTCCTGCCATAAGATGTGCACTATGTTAGAAAAGCATGGATCCTTACCAGTGACTGCTGGTACCTTTGCAGTAGTCACACCATTCACAATTGTATGGCCACACTGCATCTTCTCACATCATAATAGCCAAGAGCCTTCATGTTCCAGTGCACTCAGTACTGGACCAGGAGTTGGCAAGAGGTTCAACACAGTCAGCCACCAAACACACCTTTGCACTGCCAGCATGGGGCAGAGATGGCCACTGCCATACTCCACCCCCACTGCCAACACACACACAGAGCAGAGGAGAGCAGAGATTACTGGGGAAAGACTGGGCTGTGTGGGGTACAAACCACCAGGCCATGAGGATCATGAGAGTTTGGTCTTCAAACTCTCAACACATGTTCCATTATTTCATCAGAATTCATTTACAAAATATACAACTTAAATGTCCCTCGACAGATGAATGGATAAAGAAGCTGTGGCACACATGTACAATGGAATATTACTCAGCCATAAAAAGAAATGAAATTGAGTTATTTGTAGTGAGATGGATGGACCTAGAGTCTGTCATACAGAGTAAAGTAAGTCAGAAACAGAAAAACAAATGCCGTATGCTAACACATATATATGGAATCTAAAAAATTTTTAAAAATGTTACTGATGAGCCTAGGGGCAGGACAGGAATAAAGATGTAGACATAGAGAATGGACTTGAGGACATGGGGTGGGAGGGGGAAGTTGGGGCAAAGTGAGAGTAGCATCGACATATATACAGTACCAAATGTAAAATAGCTAGTGGGAAGCAGCAGCATAGCACAGGGAGATCAGCTCAGTGCTTTGTGATGACCTAGAGGGGTGCGAGGGAGTTTCAAGAGGGAGAGGATATGGGGATATATGTATGCATATGGCTGATTCACTTTGTTGTACAACAGCAACTAACACAGTCTTGTGAAGCAATTATACTCCAATAAAGATCTATTAATTAAAAAACCAGTAACATTACAAAGAATTTCAAGACTGCAACTGCAGAGCATTAAACTTCAAGTGCAATGTCTTCTGTGTGTGGGGACCTGTACAACTGCACTAGTGGCTCACCCATAAATCCAGTCCTGCCTGGAGATAGTAGGAAGTCCCAAGGATGGCTGAGAATAAGTTCATCTCACACATTACTTGATGAAACTGGGGACAAAAATAATGGTTAATTTTCGAGCTCAGTGAATATTTCTTTCATGTTTTAGTTAAAAACAAGATTCATACAAAATACAAGCAGATATATTCAATTGTTATTTTACAGTAAAATTTATTATTAAAAACTTTTGCAATGTAATCTAAATGACATTAGCATTCTCTAACTCATGAATATTAAAAATATCAGATTTGTGTTAAAGCGGGTTTCAGATGCTAGCCTTGCTTAGTTTACACAAGCCAACTGAGACTCAGTTACTTCATTTTCAAAACGCATGTAAGATTTGGCCTTAACTTATTAGGTTGTTGACAAGATTAAGAAGGCAAGAAAAATACAAGGGTCAATCATATAAGAGCTCAATAAGTGTTAATAACTTATTATGATAATTATATTTCTAATTTTTCTTATTATAGGTAATACTGGAATACATTTCCTTGTATCAAACATTTTTAAGAATGTTTTACTCTAACAGATTTCCAGAAGAGATATGATTAGATCAATGGTTTTGTTTATTTTTAAGTCCTTTGACAAACAAGTCAAACTATGTACTTCCACATACTTTTCAAAATACATATATAATAGATTATATACCTACCCACTTGCTGAGTAGGAAATGGTCCATTTTACATATAACTTTAATATTTTAACACTTCAATACCTTGAGAAGTGTGTGCGTATTTTCTTGTCTCTCTCTCTCACTCTCTCTAAGTTTCTGATAAGTGAAAATTTGAGAAGCTTAGATTCAAAATCAATAGCTCATGGTCCAGAGGAGATACTTCTGTTCTTACCATGTGACTTTGTAATAACACTGCATGCCACACTGAAGATATGATGTGGATGGAGAATTCACACCAGCCATTTTGCAGCAGCTAAAACAATCTTAGTGTTCTTGCTGTAGTATACCTACAAAATCAATTTGAATTTTTGACAGAGTACCTAGACATTTTCCATATATGTATCAAGTAACTTGGAGAGTGCCATACTCCTTGATGTTCTTTTCAACATGAGAATCTATCTCAGGCCATCAGACCTGACCTCCAATCTAATGATTTCATGAGAGCATTTTTCTGTTTGCTACTGTTCCAGCACATAGCCAAGACAACTTTATGATCACCTTCTGGAACTGCAAAATAGTCCCAATAAATATGGGGTTTATGACTAAATAACGCCTGCTAATGGCATATGGCTCATTTGAATGCCTCTGGCAGTTTCTCAACTGGACACTCCTATTACCTGTTTAAGCCAAGGGCAGGTATTGGAAACCACACACATAACAGGACAATTTTTATTACCCTAAAGAGATGGATAATAAATGTGCATAATATAATAACAAGGCATGGTGTGGCTTTGCTCTACTGATCATTAAAACATGATTTTTTCAGCATGCAAGAAAAATATATTAAAACATGAACCATGCCATAGAATAGAGGATGCAATTGTATCTTGAGAGTAGATATATATTGTCTGTTGTTATTCAGTTTTCTCAAAAGAATGAAATGTTAATTATCAAATAAAATGTGTTGGCTAGTAAGTAAACTAAATAAGGTAAAATGAAGCAAAAGATAATGAAAGGAAACAAGGGGACTATGTAGACTACTATGCAAAATATTGCTAAATAAATTTCCTACTCCAACTATTTGCAGGAACTCAAAAATGATGAAAAAACAAATACTAGCATTCTTTATGATATGTAATTACTCTATAATCTAGGAAAGACCATGGATAGTAGTTAATATTATAGTTAGAATTGTGTTCTGCTAATCCTTTCTATTGAGGATTATAATAGCATTGAGTTATATACAATGAAAACTTTTATGTAGGATTTTTTTTTAAATTCAAGGAATATTTAAAAATTGACAGGTGTTATTTTCAGCTCTTCTGAAATGTTTTCTGAAGTCCTTTAATAACAGAATGGACTATTTCTACTTGAGAATGCTGATATATACTTCTCCCAAAGGAGACAGGTTGAACAATACAGATCAATAATAGTACAATTGCAGACTGATTTCTTCTAAGAGACAGTCAGTCATACTTGAAAGGTGTTCTTTACATCTCTGAATATATATTTCTATATTAAATAACAAAATTAGTTAACCATTATTATACATTTGAGAATTCACTGAAACATAATTTTGATGAAATAACCTATAAAAATGGTATGATTAGCATTGCTCCACACATAAGTAGAAACCCAACTTCTGAAGTAAATACTAAGGCCTTTCAGAGTGTATTTGTCTTTCATTTATTGTGCTTTGGTGTTTTCTAACAATAACATAAATAACTTTATATATTTACTCTTGTCACAGCCCAACATTGTCAGAAATTCCCCATATAATGTGTGGCACCCTGAACCTGAGTGGCCCAGCCTGTTTTTTCAATATTGTCTCAGGATTTACTAAGCAGAAACTAGTGACGTCTGACCTTTGTTTTGAATCCAGCAAAATCAACAAACTCTCATAATTTAATTTTCATGTGCTAGAGACACGATTTGCTTGAGTAGACTCTTCAGATCACACAAAAAAGGAAATATTTTCAGGGTTTACTTAATTTAATTAAATTTACTTAATTTACTTAATTAAACTCAAATCACAAAAAAAATGGAATATTTCTCCTTATAAAATTTCTTCCTTACAGTCAAATGGAGAACTTTCAGAGATGTGCTTACATCACAAAAGGTTAGATAAAACCAACATTATTATTTTCAATTAATATAACTGATTTGTTATGCAAATCAATAGGCAGTTATAGAAAAAATCTGATTACTGAGTTCTGTTTAGAAAAAAAAATGCTTGTCATAAAGAGAGGCACACACCTATGGTACAAATAAGCAGAAGGGGCATTTAAAAATTTTTATTTGTTTGTTTGTTTTTTCCTAAAGAATTCTCTGGCATGCCAATTCCCCCTCCCTCCATCTTTCTCTTGAATATATAATTTCTACTTTCATAGGGGAAGTACAGAGATTTTTTTTATTTCTTCAAAACTCAAGTTTGTAGCTTATCTGTTACATAATATATTAATGTACTACACATGCAATCTAGAGAATTTTGGACTTGAAATTTTAGTTATAGAGTATCTTGGTGTAATGCAAACAACCTATGCTTTGAAATCAGTAGTTCTAAGAACAAATATTGAGTATAACACTCACTCTTACTTGACAAATAAAGAAACCTCTCCAGAAGCCCACAGTTGTAAATGGGATTAGCACATATGTTCAGACAATGGCAAGAAGTAGTAAGAGTGGTCAGGATGGCATTAGCCAATGTATGGATGGCAAGAGACAGTGTCATGTTTGAGAAAATACGAAATGAGTACTGAAGCAGAAAGTGGTTCCAGAAGAAAGATATTTGAATTTTGTCTTGTAGATCCTAGTGGTGTTTTAAAACTCATTAAGCAAGACATGGATAAAGCAATGGAACTTTAAATTTGCAGAGATGTACAAAGTAATCTGAAGCTTCCAGCAATCCCACTACTGGGCATATACCCTGAGAAAATCATAATTGAAAACAAGTCATGGACCACAATTGTCACTGCAGCACTATTTACAATAGCCAGGACGTGGAAGCAACCTAAGTGTCCATCGACAGATGAATGGATAAAGAAGATGTGGCACATATATACAATGGAATATTACTCAGCCATAAAAAAGAAACAAAACTGAGTTATTTGTAGTGAGGTGGATGGACCTAGAGTCTGTCATACAGAGTGAAGTAAGTTAGAAAGAGAAAAATATATGTGCATTAGCATAGCATATGCTAACGCATATATATGGAATCTAAAAAAAAAAAAAATAGTTCTGAAGAACCTAGGGGCAGGACAGGAATAAAGATGCAGACGTTGGGCTTCCCTGGTGGTGCAGTGGTTGAGAGTCTGCCTGCCGATGCAGGGGACAAGGGTTCGTGCCCTGGTCCGGGAAGATCTCACATGCCGCGGAGCGGCTGGGCCGGTGAGCTGTGGACACTGAGCCTGCGCGTCCGGAGCCTGTGCTCCACAACGGGAGAGGCCACAACGGTGAGAGGTCCACGTACCGCAAAAAAATAAATAAATAAAAAATAAAAAAGATGCAGACGTATAGAATGGACTTGAGGACACGGGGATGGGGAAGGTTAAGCTGGGACAAAGAAGTGAGAGAGTGGCATGGTCATAAATACACTACCAAATGTAAAATAGATAGCTAGTGGGAAGCAGCCGCATAGCACAGGGAGATCAGCTTGGTGCTTTGTGACAACCTAGAGGGGTGGGATAGGGAGGGTTGGAGGGAGACACAAGAGGGAGGGGATATGGGGATATATGTATACATAAAGCTGATTCACTTTGTGATACAGCAGAAACTAACACACCATTGTAAAGCAATTATACTCCAATAAACATGTTAAAAATAATAATAATAAAATAAAAGACACCTGGTAAAGACAGTTGGATTGAACATATGTATTTACCTCCATTCCCCCCTAAGATTCACTATAATAACAATAAAGTTATAAAGTACAAAAATCATAAACCAACAATGAATTAGAAAAATTAGAATAGGAGCAATAAAAGTAAGTCTGGAAAGAGAATAGACAAGACATAATTGACTTCGAAAATTCATGAAAGTTTAAACCTTTCCTGAACAACATTCAAAGAATTCTGATTTGTATAAATGAACTCCAGAAAGATTCATCAATTAGGGGCAGCAATCTTCACAGACAGTGGAGTTTGAAGTGGGACACAAAATAAGTATTATTTAGATTACGAGAAAGACAAGAATTTTTATCAACATGGACAGAAAGACAACTGCCCCTCTGAAGGCAGAGAGAAAATTAAAGCCCTGTTCCTTGGAGTAAGGAGAACATACAAAACATGAAAAAGGGAAAACCATGCACAGATGTGAATCACCTACCTTACACTAATAGGAATGGTCAAAGAAATCTATCAACTGAATGGTGAAAATTACTCCCAATTCCAGTTCAGTTTCCTCACCAAGCTCAAAACAGTCACCAAGGATTATACAGTATAGTCAGAAGATTAAAATAGTCCACTACAAAAGGTCTAACTTATTGGAGGCAGGAAGAAAGAAAAGAAGAAAGTATGGAAACAAAGAAAGGAACAAAGAAAATCTTGAAAATCTGAAATACCCATACAGCCTGATCAGAACACATAATATGAATGCAGGTTGCCCATGAATGCAAAGTTCTAAAATGAGTATGCAGCCAGAAAGCAAAAGACATTCATAAAAAAATTAAATTTAAAAGTCAGTTTTAGAAAGTGAAGGTACAAGACAAAACAATACAAAACAAAACAGGAAATCAAACCAAGCCTGCAAGGACAAGCTATGTAACAAGAGAACTCATCACCCATACCCATATCCTGTGTTATGCAGCCTCAAAATTGTCCATAATAAGCCCTGCCCCTGGTATTCATGACATTTTGGAAATCTCTCTTATTGGATAACTTGCTACTGAAAAACAGAAGAGAACAAGGTAAGGGGGAATGCCACTTCAGTGATTAAATTATTTTCATCTCGATATCAGACTCTCTCTATTACCTCATGTACGAGCTTTGTTGAAGCAGCTTATCTTGGTGGAGTGGTCCTTATGACAAGAAATTGAGGGGTAGCCTCAGGCAACAGCCAGAAAGAAACTAAAGCTCGTAGTCCAATAGCTTTTGAGGATCAATGTCCTGTCAACAACCATGAAAGTGAGTTAGAGGTGAACACTTCCCTAGTTAAACTTCCAGACCCCAACCATGGACAACACCTTGATTTCCCTCTTGTGAGAGACTGAAACTGAGCTATTTCCGGAGCTAAGACCCAGCTAAGCCTTCCCAGAGTCCTGACCCACAGAAACTGGGAAGTAATAAAGATAATATGTATGTGTTTGTCTTGGCAAGCGTTGGAGCGATTTTTTATGCAGCAATAATAATAATACCCATATGAAATAAATAGTATCCATATGAAAACAGGTGCACACACACACACAAACATACACACATGCAAATGCAGCTGATAAAAAAACAAAATGTGATACCAGAAATTTTTTAAAAGTAGAAGGAGAGAGAAAAAAATATTGGAAATGGGGTATTTCCTATTTTTCCTTTTTTTTTTTTTTGTATGTTAGGATTTCTAGTATGGCCATCTAATTATTTTACTTTATTTCTCATGTATATATACATAAATATAAACTCATATATTTACATATAAAGTATAATATATAATGTATAACACATTTTATATATTAATATTAATGATATATAATATATACATATATCATAAATATATACATATGTATAGATCATATACTATATAAATGTATAAAAAAAGCATTTGTCAATATTATGTTTTTGAGACCTATCCCCTACTTCTTCCTACAAATTTTCTATTGAAATTTTTATCTGTGTATTCCTTCAGGCTTATATGTCCCTGTCTTTGCTTATGCATAATATGCACTATAATCAATTATTAAATATTTAATATGATAGAATAATCCTTGAGAAAGTCATCCTCTTATTCCAGCTCTAAGATAATTATCAATGACAATTATTTTTATATCTCCGATCACCTCAAGAAAGTACATTAGTTCCTTGGGACAATTATATGGAGATAGTGAGAGGCAGGAGCTGGTTTGTGGAAAGTTGTACAACAAAATATACCAGACACTCAAGCATGCTCAGGTATTAGGACAGAATATGCTGAATGACTTCAGCAAAGCTTACAATGGAATACTTCTTTTGTACCTCAGTGTGTGAGTACTTGATTTGGGGTTAACTTGATTTGGGGGTTAATTACTTGCAAATGAAGTACTTCAGCATGTGTTACATTTAAAGTATCATTTAAAAACTTATACGTTTTTTTCAAATGCTGCTAATTTGACATAAATTTCCCCATGTTTGACTCCTTAATTTCTACTCATCCTTCCACACCTAAGTTAAACATTATATGCACCAAAATCCTTTTCTAAACCTAGTAAAGATTTGGCACCAATGGCCAAGATTGCAAGTTGTCCTTCTAACATCTTTTTTTGGTGTGTGTGCATCTCTTAGTGTTATAAACAGTTTAATTTGCTAGTTGGCCAATTGCCATGCTCTTCTACACTCCTATAAAACTTCTGGTGTCCTTAACTGGTACAATAAGAGCTCTTCAGCATATTAGTCAATGTCCAGAAAAATAATCTACCCTTCACTAACACACCAAATTACAAGACCTCTAAGACCTTGGACCAGTGTTGGTTAAGCCACCATAAATATTGTTGCCACTGCATTATGAGGACTAAATATTATCAAAGTGTTTTGAATGTGCTGACAATGTTGTGTCCACTGAGATGTTATTAGTTGAGAATGTTTTACCAACAGGTAGAGTAATATCTGAGTATGTCATGAGGTTTCTCAAAAGTGCCGTTCTTGAATACTAGGTGTGAAAAATTTAGAGACATTTGGCCACCATGTCATGCCAGTATTTACCTACTCTGACCCCGTTCTGATACTTGCTTGTATAGTGTTCCAACCCTACTTTTCATCTGGAGTAGTTAAAGTGGCAATAGAGGTGCTGCCACACCAGGAAGACAGCAGAGACATTTATGCCTTCATATTCAGATATTTGTCTCAATGATATGTCATCCTGGTTCACAACAACTCAGATTATTAGCTAACCACTGACTGCATCAAAATGCCTAACATGATTCAAAAGCAAGAATTCTTTCAAGTCTTTGGAAGAACAGATATAAGCATAACAAAAAACTTAACACAATCAATAATATCAAACAGCTATTTTGGAGACTGATGATTAAATAATTCTGGTTAATGTCTTTTTTCTAAATTATACATACAGGGCCCTTAAAAATTCTAAGTGGCTTACATATAATTATTCTTCTTATAGGAAATCAAAGCTTAGAGCTTTCTCACCAGTAGCTATGTCTTGACATCATATCTGAGAGTAAGAACAAAATGTATAATTCCCCTCTAAGATAGTACTGTGAGCAAAAAAAAAAAAAAGTGAGGGCATTTACTACAATGTTTCTTATTTATGTGCTTCATGATCAACTGCCAGAATTTTCCCCTTTTCTGCTTTCAGCTTATAACCTATCTCAACCCAGAATCAGTGACCAAAATGATTTCAGCCATGCTGCCCATCCCCAGTTCGGGTAGCAGAATTGGATTTGCTGCATCTTCTTATATTGCCTTTTCTCAATAAGGAGATAAAGGATGATGGGGCCACCTCTATGACTAGGTAGTAGTCATTACTTAACATCGTTTGGTCCTTGTTTAGCCAATAAAATAAAATTACTCTCCAGCTCATTTTACTTTAGACAATTCACAGACAAGTTCAGAAAAACTGAAACAGTGCTGTAATCACCAGTGCTTTACACTGCCAGGTTGCACAAAAGCTATCCTAGACCCACTCCATTCCAAGAAAATTGAATAATGTGTATCTTGGGAAAAATAGATAGTAGGGTGATCACATGATGCTATACGCCTTCCTTCAAAGTACTACATCCCCGAAACCTTTTCAAATCTGTCCTCCTTTCCACCTTCACATTTAGATGAAGAACAAATTTATCCATCTGAGCCAGCCAACATTTTTTATCTATGTTATTGTTTAATTTCTATTAACAGATAGTCAGTTTTCTATCCCAGTTCTCAAACAAACACCTTGCAGGCCACAAAGGATAGCATACATCCATATGGTATTATGCTTTATGGAACATTTTAGAATGTTGGAATCAGGGAAATGTATTCCTTGTTCTGATAATATACTGGGAGATATAGCTGACGAGAACAAACTGATACAAAATACTTTTTCCCACACTCTTAGTAGTATTCTATGCTGTTGATTCAGTTAAAAAGTAGGCAGAATCCAAAATGGATTGCCTGTCTATCACAGTCAAGATCCATTTTAAGCCACTTGGATTTCTTGGTTAGGCTCTTGTGTAATGCAACTCCCAGCTAGGTGGAGGAAATTGTTCTCAGAGAATCTTACCCAAATCTATCTTTCCTGTTGATATTTCACACGGTCTTTCATAACATTAGCAGCTTTGGCAGATGATAGAGGTATATAGCCTTTTCCTGCCTAATGTTGCATACCTTAAACACATCTGTGCCTGCTCATTTCAAGTAGGTACCTCCAGCAGCTGAACAAGACATTAGTCTTAGCATTTCAGCCATGTTCAATACTAGTAACTAGCTTTTGTCTACATGACCCACTTTAACTCTTTCTTGAAATTTCCACATGAAATTTTATAATTGTATTAACAATACAAGGGATATTGATACAACCCAATCATCTGAGGCAGGGATTGGCAAACCCCTATAATAATTAATTTGTTTTGCAAGAGTTTTCTTAACCTATTAAAATCCAAGAGCATTAAACTACTTTTGATGATTTCCTCAAGCAAGGGCCTTCCTCCAAAGTACAGTGCAGGTTTGAGACATTTTTAGCTTGAATTACAGCAGCTGTGGGCTATCTACAGTCCTTATTAAGCAGATCTGGCCAGGGTATTATCATTGGCCCATACACTTAAATATGGAGCAATGCTGTCAAGAGTTAGCATGACCCAAGAGTTCATGTGTATGCAGATAGAATCCAATTCTTATTTCATTACTTTATATATTGCCTTAATTCTGCCTTTTGTGTCTTCTTGTCCTTCTTGCCCCAACTGATGTTTTACCATCCATAGGGAGAATGACTGCATAATTCCAAATTGCTTGCTTACCCTAATTTGGAACTACCATTAGTCAACTAGGCTGCTTGCTTTGCTTTAGAAGGGAGACAGTCTAAGGTTCATACCATTCACCATTAGAGCTATTGGTCTTTCTAGTTTTGTCATTTTTCCCGGAACTGGTGTGAACTGCTCATGGATATAAGAGCTATCACCAGTGGTTTCCTCTGGTGTATGCTGTTTTCACTTTGTAAGTTCTGTTGAGCTGTTTATTACGTATTGATATAAATAGCTCAACATTACCATTGGCATAATGGGTATATTTGGTCTGAAAATATGTTATCTTTTAATATCTGCAGCTCTCTCCTCTAAAACCAAGTTAAAGGTCACCTT
This sequence comes from Stenella coeruleoalba, assembly GCF_951394435.1. Lineage (NCBI taxonomy): Eukaryota > Metazoa > Chordata > Mammalia > Artiodactyla > Delphinidae > Stenella > Stenella coeruleoalba. The sequence continues at coordinate 17,756,388 of NC_137148.1, read as the reverse complement.
TTTTCTTAAGAGAGTATATGTAGCTGCAGTGGCATGTAGCTTGTCCAAAATCATAGTATTTGCAACTTCTGAGAGACACTCAGTATCTCAGGTATCCATAAGCCTGATCTCTCCAAAGCACTTTCCATATCACTTAGCATTTCTATGGTGCTAAAAATACCACTTGGAATATACTCCACTGCAAGATTCTAAGATAGTTTTAATTCTATATTCTATTCAAATTCACTCCAGGGAGAGAGGGAAGGAGAGAGCCACTTTATGTATTGGGACTAATAGCATGTCCACATGTGGATATTCAAGAAGACTTACAAAGTATTATCCATTTTTATTATTAATTTGATTTATCACTGCATATGATAAGATGCTCATGGCTCCAATCAATCATATTCTAATGAATTATTGGACTAGTACCTATATTTTATCCAAATTAATTATCCTTGGTTATTGTATGTACTATCACAGTTTTCCAATGTCCCTTGGCTTCATACTATGAGACTGAAATTATCATGATCTCTCCATTACAATGAATCAACTTATTTTTGTTAACTAGATTTATTGTGTTGATCATTACTCAATATATACATATATTGAATCATTATGTTGTACACTTGGAACTAATATAATGTTATATGTCAATTATATTTCAATTTTAAAAATTAACTCTTTTGTTTTATAAAAAATAAAGTACATCAACTTATTTTTAAGTTGGAGAATTCAGATATTTTTAGAGGAAAAATATGAATTCTATTTTAGCCTATCAGTCTATTTCTTTAAATAGCCTGGCATTAGCAGTATCTATTGTTATTTCTAAATAGATTGCCTGTTAGATTTCCTGAAAAGATTCACTATGTTTAGCATGGTGAAAGATTATTGGTGGAACTGCCTTATAGTAAATTGTTAATGTCCATAAGCAAAACACTATTTTCACAGTTCAGAGAGCAATGTTATAAAATTAGACTGCTGATTTTATCATGTTATAATTATGCATAAACTTTAAAAATTTTCTTTTTAATATGATTAATACATGGGAAGGATTTGTTAATCATGAATATTTCCAGTTAGCATAAGCAATACCAAACAAAGGATCGAATGTGACAAAACACAGACTCACAAATACAGAGAACGAATTAGTGTTTAAAAGTGGGAAGAAGGGTAGAGGGAGGGTCAAGATAAGTGAAAGGGATTAAAAGGTAGAAACTACTAGATATAAATGTTACAAGGATGTAATGCACAGCACAGGGAATATAGCCAATATTTTATAGTAACTTTATATGGTGTAAAATTTTTACAAATATTGAATCACTATGTTGTACACCTGAAAGTAATATAATATTGTAAGTCAACTATACTTCAATTAAAAAAAAAACCAGAAAACAAAGAATACACTTGCTTGATATTTGAATATAAATTGGCAATCTATACACATGTCATAAAGATACAAAGATTCTAATTAACTAATTAGATACAAATGATACCACCAGAGGGTATTTTTTTCCTTTTCTTTCTGTCTTCTCAATCTATAGTTATCACCTTAACTGCTTATCTTCACAAGGGCATCGCTTTCCACTCCAAGTTTTACTTTCACTCTTCTAATATTTTCTTCTTGTTCTTGGACATAGCATAGTATATTATCAGCATATCCAACCATTCACAATTTTAAATCTGAAAAATTATACTCTCAAAATTTAAATGAAATTGGTATTATAATTCATAAATTAGGAAACATATCCAAAAATACTGTTCAAAAAAGGGGTAAGCAACTTTGTCATATACTAACAGAAATTTTACTAATATATGTAAATGTCATTTTTTTTTTTTTTTTTTTTTTTGCTGTACGCCAGCTTCTCACTGTTGTGGCCTCTCCCGTTGTGGAGCACAGGCTCCGGACATGCAGGCTCAGTGGCCATGGCTCACGGGCCCAGCCGCTCTGCGGCATGTGGGATCTTCCCAGACCGGGGCATGAACCCGTGTTCCCTGCATCAGCAGGCGGACTCTCAACCACTGTGCCACCAGTGAAACCCCTGTAAATGTCATTATTAACAAAGAAAATATGTATATCTTATGTTCTAAGCTACAAGAAACTATAGCCAAAAAGTTTTACTTGCTTTGCTTTTAGAATTACTATGTTCAGTTCTTTCTCTTACAATCTCATTGTCATCTAAATTTTCTGTTAAATAATTCATCTCCTATCACTGTCACAAAGCATCAAAAACATTGTAATGCTCTTGGATTTCAGTTGGCCAGAAAAATTCTTGCTAAATAAATGAACTGTTATATTTTTAAATGGTGTGGTTTGATTTTATCTACTTGACAAGGGACATTCAGACCATTTTAAGAATTACTATTTTTTTATTTCCTTTCTCTCAGGCTTGAAGGTTATTTACAAGGAGGCAAATTGCTCTAAATTGATTGACTTTATTTACTTTATGGTAGTAATTTATGGAATAATTAAAGGTTTCTTTCTACAAAATCATTGCTAATAATACTAGCCTCTGATCAATTCAGCCAATTAAAAGGAACTGAAGATTTCTGGTAGCACACTTTAGTGAGTAAAATTTAGCTTAACTCAATATAAATATCCTTTTCATATTGTGAGATTATTTTAAATTTTATTACTTTAATTTTTTTAGTTTCTAATTTGATTGTGTAGCATGCATTTTCTTGCATGTAGAAATTAATATCTATACCTAAAGCTATTACTAGAATTTAAAAATTTCACACATCTTATTAATATATACACTTGATGAAAAAAGTGTTGAAAATTAGCATCAATACTGATATAACTATTTAGAAATTTAGATTTTATGTTCCCCTATATAATTAAATTAATATTTGGGAGAAAATTAGGAGATAAAAATTCTTTGAAATCTTAACATTTCATTATAAAAATAATCTTAATAATTACATAAATGAAGTAGAACTTTGGTGTGTAGATTTCTATCTACATATACATGGAAAATTATGAAATATATAAAAACATGTACACACAGAATGGCCTTTACATATTCTCTGAAAAATTCGTTCCCACCAACTAATGTATCATGGAAAAAAATTTCCAGGGGAGATATAGATAGACAGATAGATAGATAGATAGATAGATAGATAGATAGATATGGATATATGTATCTATGTTTGCCTCTATAGACCCTTACTAGTAGCTGACATTATCAATGGTTCTACTAATTGACTCTTCTCAAGTTTCTCCATGTAAGTTTGAGATAAACATGTAGGACAGCTTTCTTACCATGTGGGTAGTAAACTGGAGCAACAAGGACTACTGAAGGAGAACACAGCACATTGATGTGCTAGTCTATTGAATATACTAAAAGGAGAAATTGAACCATCCCCATGTCAATCCTTGGGGATTAAGTAGAAGAACAAGGTGTTTACGTTACTCAAGTTTCAAACAAGCGAACCAACACCTCAGCACTTCTAGGTAACTAGATTTCCACAAAAACTCCTATGAACATACCAATAAGTCCAGAGCACCAAGAACTATGGCTAAAAAGGCCTTATGAGGCACTCAAAGACCTCACTTAGCCTAGAGTAAGTGGTTATACAGACTAATCCTTCTGTAACCCAAGTGAGGGGTGGAGAAGCAGCACTTCCTCATAGCATAGGGCAGTGGTGATGGACAGAGAATGTGCAAGGAATGAAATCTTAATACTGGCATCCTGTAGGCACACAGAGTATAGATCACAGGAACAATGAGAAAAGAAACATTTAGTTCCTTTAATTGGCTGAATTCATTAGAGGCTAGTATTGTTTAGACAAAAAAAAAAAAAAGAGGCTCTTTCTAGCACAAGAGTTGGAAGATTGGTGGCCTATTTCAGTAGTTCTTATATAATCCAAACTCAGGTGAACAAGTGCCAGAGACAATACAGTTTATTATTATCAATCTTTGTAGGAGAGGCATAAACCCAGTCTGATTATATTTGAAAAAAAATTACTGTGATAATACATCCCTTCCATGTGTTGGAGTATAATATGCCATAATATATTTGGAGAAAATCTGGAATTTATCATATTCACAGTGAAAAAAGAATAATCTGTAGTTGCAAGGGACTGGGGAGGGGAGGAGGGAAGGATGAACAGCTAGAGCAGACAGGATTTTTAGGGCAGTAAAACTATTCCACATGATGTGGTGGTAATGGTGGATACATAACATCATGCCTTTGACAAAACCAACAGAACTGTAGATCACAAAGAATGTGAGCCCTTAAAATAACTGACTTTAGTTTATAACAATGTATCAGTGTAGGGTCAGTTTTAACATGCTTACCACACCAAGGCAAGATGTTAATAATGAGGGTAAGGGAAAGAGTGGGAGGGGGAGTATATGGGAACTCTGAACATTGTGCTCAGTTTTTCTGTAAGTTCAAAACTATTCTAAAAATAAATTCCAATAATTTAAAAAATGTGAAGGCAATAAGAAAGGCATATTAAGTTAATACTAAACTAAAAACTTTGGAGTAGGCATATTAATTTCAACAAAGCTGATTTAAGAGTAAAAAATACCAAGGAAAAGGTGGGACATTACATATCAATAAAAGTATCAATTCTCCAAAAAGACATAAAACTCCTAAAGTTGTGGAATCTGACATCAAGCTTTCAATATATGTGAAGCAAAAACTGATAGATCAAGTAGGCACAGAAAAAGTAAGGATAGAGTCGACCTGGACAGTAATAGCAATCAAACTAATATAATTGGCATTTATAGAATACTCCACTCAACAACAATAAAATATACATTTTTCTCAAGCTCATGTGGATCACTGAGAAAAGTCTTAAGAGGAATTTTAAAAAGCAATTATATAAAAATAAAAATTAAAAAAAAATTGTAGATACAGAGAAAGCAGTGCTGAGAGGAAAATTTATAGTATTAAGTGCATATATTCAGAAAGAAGAAAGATCTATAATCAGTAATCTGAGCTCCACCTCAGGAAACTAGAGAATGAAGAACAATTTAATATTAGTGTAAGCAGAAAGTAAAAGGAAATAATACATATGTGAGCATAAATTATTGAAACTGAAAACTTTAGTAGAGAAAATCAATGAAACCAAAAACTTCTTTGAAAAGACCAGCAAAACTGATAAACCTCTAGCCAGGTTAACAGAAAAAGAAAAGAAAAAATAATTACTAATATCAGAAATTAAAGAGAGGTCATCCTGACCTGTTTCATGAATGTTAAAAAGGCAATAAAGAACAACAAGTAGAACTCTATAATTTAGATGAAACAGAATGATTTCTTCACAGACACAAATGCTTAAAACTTACACAAGGAGAGACAGGTAATCTGATCAGGCCCATATCTATTAAAAAAATTGTATCAATAATCAGTAACCTTCCAAAAAAGAAACCTTCAGTTCAGATAGTCACTGGTGAATTTTACCAAATCAAAAGAAATGGTGCCAATTACCACAATCTCTTCCAGAAAATAGAAGCTGAGGAAACTCATTCTATGAGGTCAGCATTACCATAATAGCAAAACCAGACAGAAGCATTATGTGAAATAAAAATATTTATATATATCATGTTAAGAAGTTGAAAAATTTCTCAGTAAAATCCAGAAAAAAGGAAAGATATTCTCTTTTACTCCTCCTACTATCCTTTTTACTGAGATTTTTAGCTAGTACATTAAAACAAGAAAAATGAAAGAGAAAGTATTCAACTTGGAAAGGATTAAATAAAGCTGTCTATACTTGCAGACGACATGATTGTCTCTGCAGAAAAAAAATAATTTTGGAAAATTATAGAAATAATAAAGGACTATAACAAAGTCACAGGATTCATGGTTTAGTGTATATTTTTGTGTATATGCTATACATATATATATATGTATTTTGTATATATACCATACATATAAATATAAACACACATACGTTTAATAAATCAATGAAATTTGAAATTAAAACATACCATGTATATTGTACCATAAAAATAAATTACTTAATTATAATCTAACCAAATATGTATAGGAACTATATGTGCAAAACTATAAAATGCTGATAAAAGATTAAATATATCAAGAGTTATTCTGTGCATATTGACTGGAAAAATCAATATTGTTAAGATGTTTATTCTTCTTAACTGTATCTATATATTCCATGCAATTCCAAACAAAATTCCAGTGAGCTATTTTCTTGATATTGACAAACTAATATCAAGTTAATGTGGAAAGTAGAAAGACCTAAAATAGCCAAAACAATAATAGAAGATTAACAGCACAGCTGTAGTGTTAACAATTCCTGATTTCAAGAATTACTATAAAGCTACAGTAATCAAGAGAGCATGATATTGGCTCAAGAATAGACACATAGATCAATTAAACCATATAAATAGCCCAGAAGTAGATGCACAAAAATATAGTCAACTGGTATTTCACAAGGGACAAAGACAATCAAGAGAGAAATAGATGAATGGATAAACAAAGTGTGGTACATTCAAACAGTGAAATATTATTCAATGAAGAAATAAATGAACTAACATGCCATGAAAGTATACGGATGAATATTAAATGTATAGGGTCAAATGAAAGAAGCCAGTAGGAAAAGGCTACATACTGAATTATTCCACTTATGTGACATCTGGAAATGACAGAACATATAGGCATGGTAAAACAGTAATGGCCAGTAGATTAAAGAAGGGCTAGAAATGATGATGAAACACAGGGAATATGTTCAGAGTCTCAAAACAATGCTATATACTTTCATTGCAGATACATGAAACTAAGCATTTGTAAAATTCCATAGAGCTTTACAGCTCAAATAGTAAATATTAATATAAACAAATTTTAAAAAATCATTTAAGAGGTCAGGGGAGTCCAGGATGGGTGCAGAATGTAACTCGGGGCTGGGTATATGGGAACTGTCTGTATTACCCTTTCAATTTTTCTATAAACCTAAATTTTTTTCTAAAAACAAAAATTTATTTTTTAAAAATTCTGCCAAGACACAAATAGAATACATTCAAAGAAAGTCACATCATAGTCAAACATCATAAATGGAAAAAATATTTAACCAGAAAATAAAAATGTACATTATATTCTGGCATAACAATAAGAAGAATGAGAGCTAACATCATCAGAAACAAGTGAAGCCAGAGATAATAAAATCATATATTTAATTAATTTATAGGAAAAATGTGTAAACCCCAAATTTTATATGTAGTAATAATTTTGTTCCAAAATTAGGGTTAAATAATGAAATTTTCAAATAAACAAGAACAGGCAGAATTTGTTGCTAGCTGAACCAGACTGTAAGGAATACTGTTGATAGCTCTTCAGATAAAACAAAGAAAACCAAACCAAAACAAAACAAAACAAAACAAAAATGAGCACAAATTTACTGATGTATGTATCTGCAGGAAGAAATGAAGATCACCGGAAAGAGAAATTGTGAATTTAACTATAAAATAATATTTATAAAATATATTAAATAGTTACTAACTCTTTAAAGAAAAAACTACACTGTGGATACATAACACATATAGAAGGAGAATGAATGACAACTAAAGGACAAAGGACAAAACAACAATACATGGTATTTTACTTACAATAATGGCTAATTGGCATAATTTAAGTCACTTTGAAAAGTTAAAGATTACAAAGCTGAATTTAGAAAATAACCAGTAATAAGACAAAGCAACATACATTTAAAAAATTGACAGAATTAACAGGAGTTATAGAAAAATATATAATGAACCACAGTTATTTCAAATATGATTTTCTCATAATTAAAAAAAAAAATCTGGGCTTCCCTGGTGGTGCAGTGGTTAAGAGTCCACCTGCTGATGAAGGGACATGGGTTCATGTCCCGGTCCGGGAAGATCCCACATGCCATGGAGCGGCTGGGCCCGTAAGCCATGGCTGCTGAGCCTGCACGTCCAGAGCCTGTGCTCCGCTATGAGAGAGGCCACAACAGTGAGAGGCCCGCGTACCGCAACAAAACAAAACAAAACAAAACAACAACGAAAAAATCAGTAATGATATAAAAGCTTTATTTTTTATTGAAGTAAAATCGATGAATACCATTATAAAAGTTTCAGGTGTGCAACATTATAATTCAATATACAAAGTGATCATCATCAAAAGAGTAGTTATCATCCATGACCATATAGTTGATCCCTTTTACCCATTTTGCCCACCTCTCAACCCCTTCTCTGCTATATCTGTTCTAGATATAAAAGATCTCTAGATCTCCTGTTATTCTGACAGCCATAGATTAACAATTCCAAGTTTGTCACGGCCTCCCTTGTCATCAACTTAGCCTTAGAGAATAGAGCTACCACTTAACATGTTGTAGTGCTGATGCCTCTCATCAGTGCATTTTGGATGGCCTTGGTGAACGGTATGTATTCTGGCTCCTCCTGAAAACCTCTCCTCTGGTAGGTTTTCTGGACTCACGTAATTTATTCTATCCAGCTTTCTCTCTTCCTGTAGCCTCTTTATTTTGTCATGGCAACTCAGCTATGTCTGTTGCTCAACATGGGACATTTCTTTCTTCACTCTTCTAGAGTGTTGAGGTATCTCTATTTTCTGGGGCCCTTGCCTGAGTGTTAAATCCTCATGTCCTGAGAATTCTTTCTTATGCAGTCTTATATTCTGGCCTACTCAGCAAGTACCCCCAAAATGCAATCCCTGGGTTATTCCTTCAACTCCTGCTAATATAAGCTAATTCTTATATCTCCTCTATAAGTGTATATGCTCTTTCTTATCAACACATTCCAGTTGGATTAGGTTGCAATTTAATGCTAATTACCAGCCTGTGACCCAAGGGAGAAGAAATGAATCTCTTGAGGAAAGGTGGTCACCTGTTGCCTTTGTGAGAGAGGCTACTACAGTGTTCTCTATCATGCATAAACTGTTAGCTTTCACTAGGAAGGACTGGTGAGTCACCTCTGTGAACTCTGAGGATTCAAGAGCTCCAGCAGAGACAAATTCTTCAGGATCATCTATATAGAGAATCTATCCAGATGTCCTCATCCTCCAATTCAGCATCCCAGATTTTACCAACAATGGCCCTAGTTTCTTATAATCTCTCTGCTGGACATCAATACAGGTCATCAAAAACCAGTCAACTTCTCATTCCTTAAAGGCATTATTCTCCCCCAAATCTTTCAAAAGCCTGAATCACTGTAAGTGTAATGGCAGTCCTCTTCACTGGACCATTTTCTCCAGTCACCACAAGTGAAATCATGAGCATTTGGGACTCCATCTTGTACTGGAGACAATCCATAGCTCACTTACCACACAAAATGACATTTCCCTAGCTTGCCAGGCAGTAAGTAACCCAAGAATAATCTACCACCTTTTTCTTGAACTATTTCCTGCTACCTAAGTCAGTTAAGCTCTTCTAGAGGGAATTAAATGTGAATGGTTTTATTGAGGAGATACCTGCAAAAGATAAAGGCGAAGAGGCAGGAGCAGGCAAGGAGAGGCTCCAGGCTTTCATGCAGGGATGAAACCCTTAAAATGGGACAAAGAAATAAGGGGAGTTGGGCAGGATGTGGCTCAGACTGTAGTTTAGATTTGAGGAAGCTTTGGACAGGTCCATGGGAAATCTCAAACCATGATTTTTAGAGTCAGGAGTGTCTTGGCTCTGCTGTATCTACCATCTTCAGTCATTGATTGGTGGGAAGTCTGGGAAGCACATCCTAGACATGGGAATGGTAATGCTGCCAGAAGTGTGGACCCACAGCCAGAGATCTGAGAATTTTCATGACCATGATATTGTTGAAACACTAATAAATATCCTTTCAGAGTATTATTTAAAACATATAATTCTGAGGCATATATATAGCTCTTTCCATAGAATTGTGAGCAAGATCTAGAATTAGTAAATAGAATGACATAAAGGAAATAGTGAAATCATCAGCAATGCCACCAAAACCGTAGTTTTGGAGTTTGAAATTTGGTCATTTATAAATGAATATTTTAATTCTAGATTTTCTGCTGAACTTAACAGAATTGTTGAAAAAGCAATGTTTGCTATGAAGAATCATTTGTACATTATAATTTTTATATACAAAAATTAGTAAAATTTAATTTCTAAAATTTTTTAAATTTTTCTAGAAATTTTTAGTTTCTAAAATTTAATTTCTAAAATTAAATTTTAGAAATTAGTTTATAATTGTGTGATCACTGACCTGAATTTAGTTAGTCTGAGTCCCACATTTCTGTATAGATACAATGTGTAGCTTTTTGACATATTAGGTTAACAAAGTAATACTAACAATACCATATGGTTATTGTTTCAAATTTGTAAAATATTGAAACAGTTTACTATTAGCTATCCCCCTGTTATTTTTTATATATTCTTGCACAACAAAAACTGGTAACTCTATTGATCGACCATGACAGAATCTTGAAGGAAAAAAGACACAAAACATAAGCTACAAATTTCAATACTAGGGGATGACAGCTGTCATCTCTCTCCATGGGAAAGCTATGGAATTCAAACATTCCTAGACTTAGGAAATAAAACAAAGTTAAATAGATTTCTTTCATTTCACTTTTATGTGCCAGTCATCTTACATTAACTGAAAATAATTTAGTCCTATAAGATCTACATTCTGTAAATGTTCAAATCACACACTTAAATTCTAGGTAACAGAATTTAAATAATTATAGTAGTCTTTAACAAAAGCCTTTTCTATGGAGGATGGAGTAGAGACTGCATGACACACATATCCTTTCAATTAAATAAATAGAGTTTATAAAAGAAAACATAGCATTATTGTTCAGCTATAGAACTGCATATATTCCTTTTTATTCTTTCTTTTTCAGTTTTATTGAGGCATAATTGACAATAGGTACAAATTTCAGCTATAAGATTAAAAAGTTCTGGGGCTCCAAGGCACAGCATGGTAATTATAGTTAATAATACTGTATTGTATACTTCAAATTTGCTGAGAGAAGATCTCGAGTATTCTCATCACACACAAAGAGTTACTACACCTATTCTTTTAAAAGTAGTACAAACAAATCTATTCTTTGTTTTTTTGTGTGTGTTTTCTCTTATTACAGTCAGTATTTATATTTTATCCAATACTTGCTCCTCTCTTTTGTGAAGTAGGATTATATCTCCTTATCTATTGTAATTTGAAAACATGTTCTTTGAGGTAGGGCCTTGGGCATGTGACTTGCTTTGACCAAAGAGCTTTGAGTAGGCATGCCATGGGACAATTCAGAACTAAAGGTTCAACTTATTGCAAATTTTGCCAGCTTTCATGCTCTTTTCCTCTACAAAAAGAATAATACATCTCAAGTAGGGGATCACTTTAACTTCTATCCTGGAAGGTCAAAACATGTAGAAAATGCTACAACAGGTAGTACACAACCTTGGCATATAATGAGAACAATGTATGGATGTTTCTTGTAAGATATGGGATTTGGGGGGAATTACTTGCTACTGTAGAAAAATTCACTAATATACACTCTTTACCTTTTCATAATTTTTCTGAGAATTTTGCCTATTTTTCTATTTTTTTTGAATTGTGAAGTTGAGATTTTATGATTCACAGCTACTTTGCTTATGTCTGCCACCAAATATTGCGTATTTTAATAACCAAATTTCAAATGATTAAAATGAAAAAGAATTGCAAGATTACATTTTTTTTTTTTTACCAAATTGAATGCTACATACCATAAGGTAATTCCAAATTTGGAAAGAAATATGTCCTTTCTCTTGACAAATTTATGAACTAATCTGAGATTCTAAGGACACACTTTTAGAATACATTACAATACACACTAGATGAACAAAACATACAAATAAGTACAAACTAACACATTTCTTTGGAAGAGTGTACATTAAAAATTAAGTGGTGCTTTAAAATCTGATTGCATGAGTTCTAAAAAGTTGAAAATATTTCATTAGCTTATGTTTGAATTAGTGATTTTTTTAATGATAAGTGGTGTTTTATTTTACAGGAAAAATTTTTAAAATATCAGAATTTATATTGCTTCAAATAAATATGTAGATCTTTTTATATACAGTAATCACACTAATATTAATCCTAATCACTCCTAATATTATCTAACATATTTTGTTTGCTAGTAGGCAGTTGGCCACATACAAAGATAATTAAATGGGTTTGGTACTTTATATCTGGCAGAAGAGATACTTTTTTTTTTTTTTTTTTGCGGTACACGGGCCTCTCACTGTTGTGGCCTCTCCCGTTGCGGAGCACAGGCTCCGGACGCGCAGGCTCAGCGGCCATGGCTCACGGGCCCAGCCGCTCCGCGGCATGTGGGATCTTCCCGGACCGGGACATGAACCCGTGTCCCCTGCATCGACAGGCAGACTCTCAACCACTGTGCCACCAGGGAAGCCCAGAAGAGATACTTTGATAAAAATATTCTGCTTTTGAACACTAAGTCCTAAATAGTACATAATGTTGCCTTATTGCAAATCTGGTAAGAAATAAAAGGTGAGCTAAAACATGTGGTGTTAATTTTGAAGAAAATGAAAATATCAATATTATAAGTAGCAATGAAGATGAGGTGGGAGGAAAAAACTAGTCTATATTAGAAACCATAAATCACTGAATAGAGATGAGTAGAACACTTTAGTTATAAAGAAGCAAGTTCAAATTCAAACTAGGGCAAAAACAACATCCTTACTTAGTTTTTTCCAAGTTTTCACAAAGTAAATTCAAGCAAATATAAGTGATCCAGTGAAAGTCAGCAACACAGAGAGAAACAGCACAAAAGAAGTGACAGCAGAAAAAGAAATAAAAAATGAAATCATTATTATAGAATTGAGAGTAATAATTATGGATTTTCAGAAAGATAAAATATGATTAAAATATTGCTCAAAGAATAAGATACAATCAAAAATAACCCAGGAGATTTTAAAAATAAGACAATGTTTAAGTCATTTAAATAACTCAGGTGAACGATAGCTGAATAGAGAATAAACTGGAAGATATATCTGAAAAATTACTGAATGCCAAGTAGATATGCAAGATTAAAGAAAATAGGGAAGAAAGTTTAGAAATGGAATAAAAGGAAAAGAGGGTAAAGTGAGGTCCAAAATATCTAGTTCAAACTACAGAAGGAGGGAATGTAGAAAATAGAAGTGAGCAACAATATGTGAAGTGAAAGTAGCTAAGAAGTGCCTAGAATTGGTGAAAGATATCTATAAAACAGGTTACACACTTGCAGCAAAGAACATACGAGTGGAAATATATTTTAAAAATTAAACCTATAATTATCACAGAGAACAGACGTAATATATTTTGCAATCCTGAGAGGAAATAACCATTAACCTAGAGTTATGTACCAATGAATCAGTGATCAGTTTTCTCAAGGAAGAAAAAGAAAGACAAAGGAGAAAGAGAGTCAGGGAGATCAAAAAAGAGAGAGTACAAAAATACAAATATCTCCACAATGCTCGGGAAGTTCTAAAGAATAGAATCCAGAAAGAAGGAAATGAACTCAAAAGGAATTCTGGAGATGTGAGAATAAATAGTAAGCAAAAGAGTAGGTAAGTATGTAATAAATATTAATAAATATTTATATTGAAATAAAAATAAAATCACCAGTAATAGCACAGATAATAATTTGTGGGGTTAAAAAAAAGGGTAGAATTAAAATACTGGATCAGAGTGATCTACAATGCAATGTGGGGATTATTGGATTTATTGAGTAATGAAGCTCTGATAAAATGAAAAATAAGGTAATTTTTATTAAAATGGAAATAAAATCACATTTAAAAATTTGTAGTTGGAAAAAAGAATACAAATTCAAGACCACAAAAATAGCTAAATACACTTTGTTAAAATTAAGGAAGTACAATGAAAAAGTTAGCCAAATATAGAAGAAATAAAATTGTAAAATAGCCACCTTTTTATATGTACAAAGATAAAAATGAAACAGTAGTTTTAAGAAGATAAAATAGGAAAGGAATTGTTGAGTTCTGCACTTACATTTCTTACCTATGTAAAACCATACTCTGTATATTTCAAATGTCTACTGAAAGAAAGGCATATCCGGAATCATACAAATTGAATAAAATATTTTGGCGTTTCACATAATTTTAAAATATAAAACATACTATATAAATATTTATAACGGAGAACAAACTGTTTTAACAAAATTTGTGAATATAAGTTGAGACCATAAGCAGTTAATTAATGTTCACCATCTCCCTCAAATGAGACAGACATATACTATACATACATATTTCCTATGTTTTCCAAACATAAGGATATGCTCCCCAAATTATTATCATTTTTCTTTCTATTTGGACAACCATCATGAAAATATTTCTCATAGCTTTCTTAAATATAAAGAGATTTCTTCCACCATTTTTCTTTATTCTTTGTTAAAGTTTTAACTTACTAATATATCTGGATTAACAAAAAATAGAAAAACATCAGAGATAAATCACCAAGATTTGTTTCCAAAGTCTGTGTCCCTTACTTGACATTTAAGATAAATGCCTTCTAGCTTTTGAATATTTTATAGAAGCTGTTACTGAAAAGTCTAATTCTGAACCTAAATATACGGCTTTGATTCAAACTAAGATAATCATTTCCTTTTGAACTATGATGCTATCTGAGAATATTCACCTTAAATCTAATTGATTAAATAACTTCTAAGAGCTTTATCTTGATTCTATAGAAATAAATATTCCAAATAAAATTGTAAATGATTAATGTTAGAAACTGGATTGTGTAAAGAAAGATTATTTATGCCCAATATTTTTATACCAAATATTTAGCTGGCTTTCTTTATTTTTCAGTTTCCTCATATTATGGTAAACCCCCCAAAAAAATCTATATTCACATATAGTAAAATAAAGCAATATTTTTTCTTGAACAGTACTTATTTTTTAAAAACTCACTATGTCAAAGAGTAAACTAGTTATGCTCTCTAGTTTTTATTATTTCATCTTCATAACAATACTCCAAAATAATTAATATTATCCATTAAAAAAATTGAGGATAATTTACCAAATATCTCATTGCCAGAAACTGGCAAAATGACATTCTAAAGCACTGGTTTTTTTCCACTAAGTTATACTGGTTACCTCTTAATTACTTTAAATGAGTTAAGTACTACTTTAAATTATTTAAGTTCTTTAAGGAACTTTATACTTTTATGTTCCTGTTTGTATTTCTGCAAGTTCTTCATTACTCCATTCAACAAATGTATGTTAAAAGTTTATGAAAATCTTGACATTTGAATATTTTTGACCTAAAAAATGACAATTTAATATGATTTTCCTAGTATTTGCTGAGTATTTCCTCTATGGAGGGGATATAGCACTTCATTATTTATGCTCTGTGTACAAATACTACAAAATTTATTGGAGCAAAACAACATTTTTCTCACATTTTCTGAGAGTCAAGAGTTTTAGCATGGCTTAACCAGGTCCTCTACTTCAGAATCTCACACAGGCTACAATCAAAATGTCAACCAGGTAACCATAAGTTTCTTTTCTACATCTGTACATCTGTGACCCTACTTCTGTTGTGTAAATAAGTTCATTTGTACCATTTTTTTAGATTCCACATATAAGCAATATCATATGAAATTGTCTTTCTGTATCTGACTTACTTCACTCAGTATGACAATCTATGGGTCCATCCATGTTGCTGCAAATGTCATTATTTTGTTCTTTTTTATGGCTGAGTAATATTCCATTGTATATATGTACCACATCTTCCTTACCCATTCCTCTGTTGATGGACATTTATGTTGCTTCGATGTGCTGGCTATTGTAAATAGTGCTGCAGTGAACATTGGGGTGCATGTATCTTTTTGAATTATGGTTTTCTCTGGGTATATGCCCAGGAGTGGTATTGCTGGGTCACATGGTAGTTCTTTTTTTTTTTTTTTTAAGGAACCTCCATACTGTTCTCCATAGTGGCTGTACCAATTTACATCCCCACCAGCAGTGTAGGAGTGTTCCCTTTTCTCCACACCCTCTCCAGCATTTATTGTTTGTAGACTTTTTGATGATGGCCATTCTGATCAGTGTGAGGTGATACCTCATAATAGCTTTGATTGTGAGATTGGGACTGACATATACACGCTAGTATACATAAAATAGATAACTAATAAGAACCTGCTATATAGCACAGGGAACTCTCCTCTACTCAATACTCTATAATGGCCTATATGAGAAAAGAATCTAAAAAAGAGTGGATATATGTATATGTATAACTGATTCACTTTGCCGTACACCTGAAACTAACACAACATTGTAAATCAACTATACTCCAATAAAATTTTTTTTTTTAAATGTCAGCCAGGTCTTTGGTCTCTTTTGATGACTTCACTAGGAAAGAATCCAATTTTAAGCACATTCATGTGATTCAGGATTCAGTCCCTCAATGGTTGTTGCACAAAACTCTCAGTTTCTTATTAGTGATTGCCTAGAGTCCATCCTCAGTTCCTTGCCATATGGGTCCCTCCAGTTTACTTTACTAGAGCAAGTACCCAAGAAGAACCAGAGAGAGGCAGAAACAGAAAGACAGAGAGAGAGAGCAATGTAGAAATCAACTGTCTGGGCTTCCCTTGTGGCGCAGTGGTTGAGAGTCCGCCTGCCGATGCAGGGGACACAGGTTTGTGCCCCGGTCCGGGAAGATCCCACATGCCGCAGAGCGGCTGGGCCCGTGAGCCATGGCCGATGAGCCTGCGCGTTCGGAGCCTGTGCTCCACAACAGGAGAGGCCACTACAGTGAGAGGCCCATGTACCACAAAAAAACAAACAAACAACAAAAAAAAAAAACATAAGATGTACACTGAAATCAACTATCTTTTGCAACCTAATCTCAGAAGTAACATCCCATAACTCTTGTTACACTCTATTCATTACAAGCAAGTCACTAGGCCCAGTTTGCACTAATGAGAAGAGATTATACAGGGCATGGAAATAAAGAGGTGGGTATCATTAGGAGCCATCTTAGAATTCCGCTTACTATGAGCCCTGAATTAAAGTGTCTGTTTTCATGGAGTTTGCATTTTACTGCTGGAGGAGAGGCATCAAAGAAATATATATATATACATACACGCACACACACAAACACATAAGAACAACAAAAACAATATACCAAGTGACCATACAGGCAGTTTAAGAAATGGAGATCAAAAGCAAAATGGTATTTGACATAGGATATTGAGAAAAAATGTGAAGAAGTGAACGAGACATATTCTAGGAGAATAGTCCAGCAGAGAGAATGGCAAGTACTAAGTGCGTGAGACAAATGCAAGTTTGGTATTTAAGGAAAATAAAGAAGCCCCTCCTGGCTCGGGCAGGATAAGGTAGGGGAATATGAAAAGAAATAGCTGGCTGTTTATGTAGGGCTTTTAGTCTGTGGAATGAATGACGTGGATGCTCCTCTGAGTGAGATATGAACCATTTAGAGTGTTTGTTGTAGAGGAATAACACAACCTAACCTACAACTTTTAAGGCCCATTTTGAATTCTATATGAAGAATAAAGGGTAAGATTGGTAAAACATGGGGAGACAGTAGAGGAATTTGTCTTGGTAATCCAGGCAAAGTTATTATGATTACTTGGGTCAAATTGCTAGCTGTGAATACAGTGACAGGTGGAGAGCCTCTGAATGAATTTAAACATAGACCCAGCAGCATTTCCTGGCATATTTTCTATTAAGTATGAGAGAGAAAGAGATCAGGGATGACTCTAAATATTTTTGTCTGAACATGAGAAAAGGTGGAAATACCATTTAGAAAGTTGGGTAGTTGTGGAAAGATCAAGTTGCTTCAAGCCCATTACATTTGAAATAATCATTAGATATACAAATATAGATGTTGAGAAGACACTTCTATATAAGTCTGAAATGTAAGGGGAAGAAGGTTTGGAGATATAAATTTGTGAATCATCAGAATAGAGATTGTGTTTAAAACCATGGGACCAAATGAGATTAGTTGAAGAGCAAGCAAAGACAAGGAAGAGAAGAGGTCTGAGAACTGCAACTGGGAAGGTCTCAGATATGTAGAGATTGCAATGAGGAAAGTTATTCAGTGATGGATTATGTGAATTCATGAATAGTGGAGGAAACAACAGAGTGTTATGGAAAGTTTCTACTCAAGGGTTCAGAGAGATGAGAACTAAAATTTCATCATTGTTTCTGGCAAAATGAAAGCCACTAGTGACTTTGACAAGAACCTGATCTGAAGAAAGGTGAGGGTGAAAGAGTAGGGATGACTCCTTGTGGATTGAGTCAAATAGAAAATTAGAGAAGAAATGGAGACAGGGAGTGTGTAAACTTTTCAGCTGCAGTAAAGAGTTGCATAGAAAGGATGCAGTAAGGATGTGGAATCAAGACAGCAATTTTATAATTAGGGGTTTAGGATTTTGTGGCAGGAAATACAAAAACTACACAACGATTTTAAGACTAAAGAGACATGTAATTAGATATTGAAACAACAACATCAATCTAGTAGAAGACATCAGCTCTTGCCAGGTGGAGCTTCCTCCCCAGGTGGAGCTCTCCCAGGGCTACAGTAACATTCTGTATTCACCTTGCCCCCTCAGCTCACGTGACATAACTAATGCTGGGCGCATCAATATCCCTTCTGTGCTCCCTTACCCCTGCCCACACCTCTGTTATTAATCCATTTACAGTTGCTCATTTGAAATATTTGGGGCGAATTTTCTTCCCAGACAGTCCCCTCCCTAAATGCAGGGAATCCTAAGTCCTCCACTGGAACTATGGACTTCAAGGTAGTTGGTATTTAACGATTACGAAGCAACCACCACTCTTGCAATCACCACGTAACAGGAATGAAGCTAGTCTCCAGACTAAGCTAATGACATCGTGGACACTTTGCTGTCAAATACCTCCAATTTTTCTATGACTTTGCTTGCCTGACAGTAAAAGAGCTAGAGAACACACTCTTATCCCAGTGCTGCTTCCAAATTTCTCATGATGCAGCAAGGTGGTAGAACCTACCTGTTAACCAGAACACTTACAAGGGCTCTGGGAAATAAAATGTTTAGTATCTCAGCCTCTCTAGTTTTGGAATTTACACTAGAAGGAGGTAAAGATTGATTCTGAGTGCTACCTCAGTCATTTACCATATGCACTGCAATATTTCATGGAGTTTCTATGACAATTATTTTATAGAAAGGGAAGAAATGAAGAGTGAAGAGACAACTGCAGGAGAAAAGCCCTTTGGAAGGAATAGGACCAGTGCTCAAGTAAATATTCCATGTATTATTATTACATCCAGTCATAGTTAGGAATACCATCAGATGCAAATTTAATGGGGATGGTAGCTTACATTATGGCCTCTGTGTCTTCAAGTTTTCAAACAAGTCAGGATGACATGAAGTGAAAAAATAAAAGTTGGATGAAAGTTTGAATATATCTATAAATGTTCCTCTTTGTCAATTAAGATATTTAGCTTTAAATTTGATTAAAGTTGCTCTTCTTTGCAGTCATCTTTATCTACTGCATCTTTTTCCAGTTCTCTAAATATTTTACCATCCTATATTTCCACATGTAACCATTAAAGTGCTTCATAGAAAATAAACTGCAGATCATGTTTGTAAGTTTTAAAAGTTATTTTTTGGTTTTGTTTATATTTGTTAATCATAGAACCTTCACCTATATTGTTGGGTATGTGAGTTAAGCACATTTATTATTGTGTTAAGTATTATAATCAGGGTGTATCTGCCATTTTATTTCATGGTTCTCTTTATTATCTTTTTTTTAAAATAGTATTTATTGTCTTATTTTCTGGCTTAGATACATTGATATTTTTAAAATGTAAAATGCATTTAGCTGAAAATTTTAAAAAATCTCTGCTACAGTGGCATAAACAGAGAGGAATTTATGTTCATCATGTAATAGTAAAACTGAAGGGAAGAAAACAGAATAGTTCAGTGATAATAGCAGAACCCAGACACTTTCCATATTTTAATTATTTCGTACTTGTGAGTACATCTCACAAGTCCAACTCTTTGTTGCTCCCTAGTCTTAATATGACTGGCATAATTTTCCCAATTTGCCTACATTTCAGGTGAAGAAAGAACATTTGAATCAGGCAGGGGTTACTCTATTAGCAAAGTAAGGATCTTTCTGGATAAACCTCACCTTTCAACTCAATGGTCAGACATGTTTTCCAGCTAACCCCTCTCCCCCTCCCACCCAGGCAGGTTAAGTCTGCATAGGCAAGCATTTTTAGTCATCTATACTCTATAAAACGGTACTTTAAATAATCAAGAGGAGAGGCTGGGTTTTGAAAAGTTACTCTTTCAATGTCTTAATATTATCAATGTGTGTGTGTGTGTTTATAAATATTCTTGTTATTTTATTTTACTTTTGTGACTAGAAAATGAATCAATTATTTACTTCTCTCACAACTGCATTCTTGTAAGCACATTTCTTTTATGACTGATTTTCTCCAAGCTTTTCTGTTTTCAAGAGGATCTTGTGTGACTTAGAATATCTTTATATTATTTTCAGATTTAAATAATTATTTTGCATGATATAAAATTGAAGATGTTTTCCAGTATTACTTTGAAAGTACTAGTCTACTGTCATCTTATATCCATTATTGCAGTTGATCAATCTTATTTCAATCTGATTCTAGTTACTTTATATGACCTATTTTTTCTTTAGAGGCTTAATGATTTTTCTCCAATTTTTTTATTATTAATTTTCACTGTAGTGTGGTTCAGTGATGTTTTATTATTACCTACTAGAAATACATTAGCTCTTACATTTTGAGGGCTAATATCTTTACTAAGTATAGGCAATTTTTAGTCATTTCTTCAATTATTTCTTCTCTGTCATTAATATTTTACAATATATTACTGTTAAGTCTAAACTCCAGTCACCTAAGCGTTCTGATGCATATTGTCTCTCTTTTTCTCTCCCCTATACTTTCTAGGATAGGTCTTCGGCCTATTATTCCACTTCATTCATTTATCCTCTGTGTCTACTCTGATATTAAACCCACCCATTACCTTCTTTGGTAATTCTTTGATTTCATTTTTATCTTTTCTTATCCAGTACTTTCTCCTTCATCTTTTGGATGTTCTAATCCTACTTTCTAATTTTTCTAAATTCTGGGAATACATGAAAATTTATTTGCAATACTAACTTGTCCTGGGTACATGACTCTGCTTTATTTGCTATAGGTTGTTTCATTTGTGGTGTTTCTTTTAGGCCAGTTGAGTTGCTTGGTATTTTTAACCATTAGACTCGTATTTCTCTGGGGCTATATGCTCTCTCAGTGGGTTATGTATGAGGGCCTAGAGCTCAGGTCCTGGTTAGTATGGCTGCTGACAGAGCAGAGAATATTTTTGTGGGTTTTAGTTTGGTTTAGATGCTCTTATTTTAAAGTCTGGCTCAACCACTTGCTGTTTTTCCCTCCCACCCACAAACCAAAGAATAAACTCTCCCTGTGCTCTGTGAGAGGAACTGCTCTTTCCAAAAGTTCTCTTGAGCTGCAGTATCCTCGAGGTAAGGAGAAAATGCATTTGGGCTGAACAGTGGGCCTGTGTCTCTTATCAGCTCCCACGCCTGCCATGCTCTGTGAGTTGGCTTGGTGTGACGATTCCACTCCATCACATACTGTTGCTGCTACATTTCTGCTTTGCAGTAATGATGGAGTAGAAGCACAATGTCGAGAAAATAAAATATATAACTAAAACATTTCTCTTAATTTCTTATCGTTGGGAGCTTTTCCTCTTACACTTTGAGCAACAAATCATGGAGTCTCATAATGGGATCTGACTTTCTTTCCTTCCTTCCTTGCTTCCTTGTTTCCTTCCTTCACACCCACCTCTGTCTCTCTCCCACCCCCTTTTGTCCTTCACTGTCTCTCTCTTTCTTTCTTCTTTCCTTCCTCCCTCTCTTCCCTTCTTTCTTTTTCTTTTTTTTGGGGGGGGGGGGGTTAAATTAAGCTCTCATTATTAGTTGCTTTTTGGCGCCTATGGCATCTTCAAATATTGGATTGTGGAAGGAAAAAGCAGCAATAAAAGTTTCCTACCTTCTTAAGAGGTAGAAATCTGACTACCTGATAAACTTTTTATAATATTTTTTAACTACTAAATGCAAATATAATATGTTAAGAATGTTTTAAACTCAAGGAGACTATATCTAAGTTGTTTTTTCTTTTCAGTGTATTCCAAGTGGTTTTTGTTAATGTACTGAATATATACATGGTCAATAAACACTAAGACACTAATATTTTCTTAAACTTGAACATCTGTTATAGTTTTCTAATTTATAGTTATTGAATAACTGAAATGAGAATGCATAAACAAATAATTGAATAAAAATATTTTCAATTGATTTTTATCATTCGGTGTGCCCACCCCAAATTCTCACACCTTGTTCTTTGTGAATAATATTTTTATTCTTCCAAGCTTCCCTGTATCATAGATAATCTACTGTCTTCCCCAGTCTAAGAAGAACCAGAAAAGTAATATAGGATCTCAGCCATCATCATAACTTTGATGACTGCAATTACAGCTGATGCAACCTTAGTTCAGGTATCTGGTTGTTTATTTAATTGCTAAACACATCAAATTTATTCAGTCAAATCACAACCAGCTGCTCACTAGTCACTTACATGGCAGTCTTTTATATCATTAGAAGTTGCAACTTTCAGTCTCAATACAACAGAGAAGAACAAAGGTGACTCCATATTGGATCTATTACTTTAGCTCTAACCTTTGTGCTCTGTTGCCTGTGCTTAGTCATGCAGGCTCAGCACCTTGGTCTCTTCAATCAGTCAAAGAATATTGCCTATAGCCTGAAGGATACATAATAGCCCTTTCTCAAGGCTCTGCCTCCCAGGCTTGACCTTTAAAGCCATAAAACTTTTCATGCATATAGAGATAAAAAGTGGCAGAACAGAAATAACATTTGTCTTGTTGGAGGTTTACAGAAACATGGTGACCAGACCTACATGGACAGCTGCAAGAACAAAGGATTATCAGATCCACTCCAGGACCTGGCCAGCAACAAGAAGTCTGCAACGACCAGCCACACGCCCTCCACTTTTAGTGTAAAAGAAGCCTGAATTCTAACTCTGGTGAGATGCTTCTTTGGGACACTAGTCCACCATCTTCTTGGTCTGCTGGCTTTCCAAATAAAGTCACTATTCCTTACCCCAACACCTCGTCTCTCAGTTCATTGGCCTGTCATGCCGTGAGCAGCATGAGCTTGGACTCAGTAACATAATGTTCTTTTTATTGTGCAACCAGAAATGAGAAAAATAAAAAATCCTATTGACTCAATAGTTGTGTCTTAAGACAAGTTAAATATAAAAAACATTTGTCTAGCTTTGTTCTCTTATTACAACATAAAATTATGATTAACTTTAATATTTAATTTGAAACAAAACCCACTATCTACACACTATACATAATTTTTATTTTTGGTGGATGAGTTTTTGTAGGCAGACATGTGAGGTCATCTAAGAGATTTAATATAAATTATACAAAGTTATGCACTTTACATTTTTATCTCACTTTAAGGTTAAAGAATATCAGATAAGTTACTAATTATTTTTAATATCATCTATATATCATACATATATTAGAAATTTAAGCATTCAATTATTAAACTCCCTTATAAAAAGTATGATGTGTCTCCAGTCACACTTGTCCTAAATGCTAGGAATCCAGGATTTAAAAACACATTATCTATCTTCCAGGTAGTGGCAGAGAAAACAAGTAAATATCAGCTACATTATAATTTATATATATGTATATAATTTATGCATATTTATGTATATATATATATATATAGCCAGATATATATGCATATCTATATGTATGTATTTTATATATATATATATATATATATATATATATATATATATCCAGATATAAGAAAGAAAGATAAGATTTAGAAAATACTTCTAAGAGGATGAAGAGTTTAATTTGGGGTAAATGTAAAGAAATGTCAGAAACTGTGCCATTTACAGATGTTGAGGCATAAGAGAAAATGACTCTAGAAGAACATTAATTTATTTCATGTAGTAGGAGCTCCTGGTGAAGATATAGTTAAGGAGGGTTTAGAGATAAAGTAAATTGATGGGAGACAGAGACTTCTAGAGTGAATTGAGGAAAATCAAACTATATCAAAGAGAATCTAATTTCCTTTAGAAAAGAATGTTAACAACAGAAAAATTATTGTGACTTAGAAACCCCAGTTTCCAGAATTTTGGAAATGATTTGAATAGTCAAAAGATCCAAGGCAAAGTCAGGAATTTGTCAAATTTCCATTGAGAAGTGATAACTGATAAACCAGTTTGCATTTAGAAGGAGAGTAAAGGAGCAGACTGATAAATATTGATTAAATGAAAAGAAGTTCTTATTTAGATGGAAAATGAGCTAATATTTTGGCATGCTGAAATTGTTGGCTTGCTCAAGAGACATCCAAATTGAGATATATTTAAGCAATTATATGTGGTTTAGAACTCAGGAAAAACTAAAAGGAATTAAATAGAAATATATGTGTGCATTTTATCAGCTTATGGGTACTGTTGAAACAAAAATCATGTGGATGAAATCAGCCTGGGAGGACAAAAAAATTAAAAAAGTTGAAAAGATAAGGTGACTGACGATTGAGGTCTGAAGAATACTAACATTTATGATGAACATGAGATATTGGTCTGAGATGGGCATATCTATCTTCACTCAATATCTAAACCTGATTTTTTTTTAAAAACCTGAAATTCATCCAGGTATACAATGAGGAGAGCTAAAGATATCATGTAAATTATGTCTGTGGTGTACAGTGAGAAGAGCTAAGAGAAATGTGTGAATTATGTCTGAAGATTAAATTAAAAGTTTGAAACATTTACCTTAATGTAGGATAAAAAAGGAAAAATAAACATACAATCTGTTACTAAAGTGAACATTACAAGTGAAAGAATACATTATGCCAGAGAATTGCAGGAAGTAAATACTTATTTTTTTAAAAATCTACTGAAGTATGCAATAAAAAGATGACAAAAATTATACGTCATCTTCAATATTAAGTGACATTTATTGCAAAAAAGAACAGAGAGCTATCCAGAATAGGAAACACTAAACTGAGAAATGAATGTTAATACATACATTAAAAGCAAATTCAAAATCTAATAGAAACTCTTTTTTAAATAAAGGAAAATTTCTGTATAGTATTATTATTTTAATAGAGTTTCTTTTTTTAACCAGTATTATGTTCGCAACAAAATTGAGGGGAAGGCACAGGATTCCTAACCACCCCTACCGTCACTCATGTATAGATTCTCACATTATCAACATTCCTCATCAGATTTATACATTTGTTACAATTGATGACTCTACCTTGGCACATCGTTATCTCTCAAACTCCATAGTTTACATTACCTTTCACTCTTGGTGCTGTACATTCTATGGGTTAAGACAAAGGTATAATGATATGTGTCCATCATTATACTATGGTACAGACTATTTTCACTACTCTAAAATCCTCTGTCCTCCACCTATTCATCCCTCCCTCCTCCCCAGGCCCTGGCAATCACTGATCTTTTTACTGTCTCCATAGTTTTGCCTGTCCAGCGTGTCATATAGTTGGATCATACAGTAGGTAGCCTTTTTAGAATGGCTTCTTTCACTTAGTAATGTGTATGTAAGATTACTTCATGTATCCTCATGGCTTGATAGCTCATTTCTTTTTAGCGCAAAGGGAAAAACAGCTTTTAAAATTAAATAGTTTAGGGATTTCCTCAAATGAAATATTTTAGGAAGACATTCTGGTTAAAATAAGGATGAGAAGGAGACCTGGGTGCCACCTTACTTCTGTGTCTAGAATCTCTGAGAAGCCCATTGAAATCAATGGGCTTAAAAAGAGGGGAAAAAAAGGAAGCAAAACTAAGTAATTGTGTATTAATATATTATTCAAAATTTCTGAATAACATATGCTTTAAAAATTAGAGTTGAGGGCTTCCCTGGTGGCGCAGTGGTTGAGAGTCCGCCTGCCGATGCAGGGGACGCGGGTTGAGCCCCGGTCCGGGAAGATCCCACATGCCGCGGAGCGGCTGGGCCCGTGAGCCATGGCCGCTGAGCCTGCACGTCCGGAGCCTGTGCTCTGCAATGGGAGAGGCCACAACAGTGAGAGGCCCGTGTAACGCAAAAAAAAAAAAAAAAAAAAAAAAAAATTAGAGTTGAAATTGTCTGAAAAATTCTTTTATATATTTATTAATTTATTGTCAATAATTCAAACTTTTATTCCACAAATGCACACGTTTTATTGTAGTCTTCCTCACTGCTCAACACTATTTTAGGTTCACAATTCCTGGGCATTTAAACTAATTAGAAATTTTGTTTTCAGACTCATATGTGAATGAACATTTAAGTTCTTGACAGATTGTACACACACACACACACACACACACACACACACACACACACAGTTAGACACTCTGATGAAAATATTTTCAAAATAATAAACATCTGAATGTCAAAATTTACACACATATTATAAAGAGAAGAAATAATTATTTCTATACATAAGTGTGGCTCCAAAATTTTTCACAAAGAAGTCTATGTACTATGGTTGCTAATCTTATTCAATCTTTTCCTCATCATCAGAATTTAAGTTCCATCATATTTACCAATGTGTGTATCTTTGTTGCTGTTGACACAGTAAACGGAGTTGAGGCAGTGATTTACAGGACTTTATTAAGATGTTCAAGACTCTTCTTATATTTATTCATGATGGCTTGGTTTCTGCGCTGTCAGGTGGATATATTATAATCTATCATTTTGGATCAGCAGTGTTTCTGGGCTCATTTTGATTTTATGTGGTCTCTACTTTGAATTGCTATAAATTAATTTTTAATTTATTTCCTTAGAAAGACTTATGTGCATTCCTATACTGGTCAAATGCAAATCACTCAAGTATTTGCAATATTTTGACTTGAAACCATGTGCATAACAAATGTAATTTAAAACTTGACAGTCAAAGATTTCAGTTCTAGTATTTATGGAACAACTCTAAGTTATAAAATTATTAACACTAATGAATGTAAAATTTTGTGTGGTGTGTAATATTAAATTTATTTATTTTTGTTTAACATCATTGCTTTTTTCAGTATCATGATGAGTTAAGTATAGGTATTTTTATTTGTCTGGTATCATCAGATAATTTTTTATTTCATATAGATAAATTAGATGGCAAGCTAAAAGTAATTCTTTATGTGCTAAAGCTTATGTTGTAATTGATATTTATGATCACAATGTTAAAATTTAAAAGAACAATATTTTTACACTTAGAGAAATATCGTAAACATACTCCAGTACTTTTTATAACTTTTTATGACTGAAATCATCTAATAAGTACCAGTTTTTGGCTTAAAAAACAAATTAGGTAATTTTATTTTAATTGAGCTTGCATATAAATTTATATAGGTCTTTTCTTAAAAGAAAGGGGTCCACCCTTTCTTATAAGCTGCCAGGGCTGCCCAGTGATTTTGAGTTTATTTTGTGAATATTGTGTATTATTTGTGGGTGAGTTTAGGTCTGAGAGCCATTTCATGAACCCATTAAAGCTCATGTGTTTTAAGACATTTATATTTTTTTCCTAAGAAGATTCTTTTTAGTAAACCACTGAAATCACATTTCTGTTATATTTGATTGCATTATAAAAATATCTAAGGGGCTCCATGTCACACGTCATCAGGAAAATGCAAATTAAGTCAACAATGAGATAACACTATACATCTATTAGAATAACCCAAAATCCCAAACACTGACAACACCAAATGCTGGTTAGAATATGGAGCAATAGGAACTCTCATTTATTGCTCATGGGAATGTAAAATTGTACAGCCACTTTGGAAGACAATTCTTACAAAATAAACACACTCTTACCATACAATCCAGCAATAACTCCAAAAGTTAAAAACTTATATCCATACAAAAATCTGCATACAAATGTTTATAACAGCTTTATTCTTAATTATCAAAATTTGAAAGCAATGAAGATGCTCTTCAATAGGTGAATAGATAAATAAACTGTGATACATCCACCCATTAGAGTATTACTCAGCACTGAAAAAGGCACTACCCAACCACTGGAAGACAGAGGAAATTTAAATGAATATTATTAAGAAAGAAGTCATTCTGAAAGGTTACATACTGTATGATTCCAACTATATAACATACTGGCAAAGGTAAAACATTGGAGACAGTAAAAAGTTTAGTGGTTCCCAGGGTTTGAGGGGAGAGAGAGATGAATAAGTGGAGCACAGAGGATTTTCAGAGTAGTGAAAATAGTGTTCATAATGTTATAATGACGAATACATGTCATTAATTATACATTTGTCCAAATCCATAGAATGTACAACACCAAGAGTAAACCCTAATGTAAACTATGGACTTTGGGTGATAGAGATGTACTAATGTAGGTTCATCAACTGTAACAAATGCACCACTCTGGTGATTCTAAACCTGCTCTCAAAAATAAAGTCTTAAAATCTTAAGATTTTTTTATATGTGTGTATATATATTTATATACACATACACACATATATGTAAGTGTGTTTGTGTTTTGGAAAAATATTAATTTCAAAGGCAGAAAATAAAATCCCATTCACTAGGATGCCATAATCAGTGCATAATATTACTGCAGTGAATTGAAATTAAGAACAATAATTTAATCTACTACATGTGGTGATACATTATAATCAAAATGAAAACATCCCTTTACTAAAATGTAATTGATTTATGTCTTATAACCATGAAGATATTCATTAGGAGTATTATGACAGGTACTCAAAAGCAGTTAGCAAACCTCAACTTTAGAAATATTATTGACTCAAAACTCATAAAAGTTAATTCAAATTGAACCTTTATATCACCATCATGTTACAAATTCTTTCAAAGGAAACATTAGAATTTTATAACAATTATAAAATTTTATAGGTAAAACATGATATAAGCAGGAAAATTTTTTAAAAACTATGTCTAGGCTGAGAATTAGTTATAGAGTTGTGATAATATGTGATGTTGGAATTTTTGTAGCTAATTTCTGATATTGCATGAGATCCTTGTCCATGGTAATTATATTGCACATAGTTTGTTATACAAGATATTTTGGATCATCAAACCCCCAGGTGTCTGCACCATATGGCATGGCAGAAATGCAACTGTGATTGCCATCTAGTGGCACATCCAAAACAAAACAAAACAGATGCCAAAACCTCACTTCTCAAAATTCCAAGAAGCAAATGGTAGGGGGAGTAAACCATATGGACTTCCTCTCATCAAGAGTGATCTAGCTACAACCAAGGAGTTCTGGGGAAAAGATACATGGATAGAGCTCTCAGGGTGTATATAATGAATGATGATCTTTATGGTTCAAATCCAAGCCCACTAGAGAGTATGCACTGCAGAGGCTGTACACACCAAGCAGGTTTAAACAAGCAAGCCAGCCTCTCTTCTTGCCTATACCTGTGCTTGCTCTATAAGCCAAAGATAGAGTGTTTCAGATGAGTGGGCAAGGGGTCTGCGTGGGTTAAAGCATACAGGCTCCCTTTCACTGAGCTTGATTTACCTATTGCCATTGCCTAATACATGTCTGTGTGTGTGTATATATATATATATGGTTTACCAACACTAAAATCTGAAGTCCTACAAAATGCCTTAAATACCAGCATGGTATGCTATAAAATTTTCTCAGAACAAAAGGAAAATTTTATATCAAAGGAACAGTAACAATAGACTTCTAACTATAGAATTAACTTTCAATGCATACCAATAGGGAAACATTTGGCTAGATAGAGGAAGACTCAGATGAAGAGTATTTTAAAGAGTTTAAACATGTGCAGTCTTTTATATAGAATGAGATAGATGCACTGAACTAAAACAAACAATAAATTATTGTGTCTCCAATTGCTATTACACATGGTTTTCTAGACCAAAGAGTGTAAGAATGATTAGCTTATCTCACTGTCAAACTCAGTTTTCCATGTCTGGCATTTGTGCTTTCCATTCTTAAGAACTTGGGTCTGTAGGTTACAAAAACTGTTCATGGAGGGGAGGGAACACCTCATAAGAGGACTGGCAAGTGATTCATTGATCTGGAATATGTGCAATACTCTGCTTCTTTGGGTTCGTCACGATAGTGGATAAGCAAAGGGAAAAAAATTACTTGCTAAAACAATCAATCCTCATTGCCACGAAAAACTAAGGTTACTACCACATAATGAGGGTAAGAAGGACCACTCCGGAATCCAGAGAATTTACTTAGATGTCTTTTTGTGTCTCCCAGTCAGGTAGTAACTGTCCCTGGGCACTATAAAAATCCAGACACTAGCAGGAATTAAAAAGTTCAGACACTTTGGAGATTGAAGACCTCAATCTCTCCAACAGGTAAGCAAACTAAACTAGTCACAGCATTGGCAGGAGGTGAGGGATATTTAGAACGGTTTGGTGGAAGAAAAATGATACATATCTGTTATAACCTTGAGACCAGCTGGGTCAGCAGGGACTGTGCTTTTGTTTTTCTATAACCTTAAATTTTACAGAGGATTGTGACTTAGAGCCACCTTGAAAGAGACTCTGTGATCTATCCTCTTAGGAAAACTGAGTATATTTTGTATTTTAACAAAAAATAGTGACACTAAGTTGTACTGTGGAAGCTCGTTATAATGCAGACAAACAATTGGATCTGAGTGGTACAAACAGTATATATTATCAGCCTCTTCAGATTGCCGAGGTCCCTCCAGTAAACCCTCAGCTGCCTACTGTGTCTCAGGTGATTTCACTGCTGATGGACTCTGCTTGCCCTCTGGTGCTGAACCCTGCTTCTCAGGTGCAGCCAGATGACCAACCAATGCCCAGAGTCTTTGTTTTCCGAAGGAAACAATAAAGGAGATAGAAACTGACTTCCTGCCTGGTAAGCAGAGGAGCCAAACAATAAGACTTTAAATTGCAGTAAAGTTGTCAGTCCATAAGATGAATCTTGACCATGAGAATTAGGAGAGAGGAAAGAACTAGGTTGATAAATCCCTTCTCTTTTCTACCACCTGTGAACTGATCTGAGGTATAGATTATGAATACAAATTGTTTGATAACATCTTACTTGGCTGAATAGCCTAGAATACCTGGCTCTTCTGTGCAGGGAGAGTCTATCCCCAGCATCCAACTGATCTCCTTCTTTCTCTATTTTTCTCCTCTTTTGTCCTCATTCTCAGTGTCTTGGGTTGGTACTCACCAAATAAGAATGAGCACTTATCTTTACTTCAGGAATTGTTTTCTAAAAATCCTAAAATTGAAAGCCAAAGATTTTATGTATTATTATGTATGTATTATGCAATTACGTATTATTTAAAATAATAATAATTTTTTATTTTAGCATTTGTAACATAATCATACTTTGGGACACAGAAACTTCAAATTTCATTAGTTCTTCAATAAAACTCACTAAAGTTATCCTTATGCAAATTTTGCTGTATCAAAGCATAGCCACATTTTAGTACCTTAGCCTTTAAAATTGGAGTCTTAAATTTAGGAGTTTATACTGTTTTAAGTGCTGTACATAAGGGCAAACCAGTTTTTAATACATGTTTCCCATATGATTTTTATAATTAATTAATACTTCAGCAAGGATGGCATCTGTAAAAATGTCTAATTTTATAAACCTCTAGTCTGAAAGTCAGTTATTGTTTCTGAAATATATTTTATAGAATCTACTTTAGTTTGTTACTTTGAAATTCTCTTGTTTTGTTTCTGGAACAGACAACAGGACCCTAGAAGTGATTTTATTCATTCAACCAATGCTTTCCTCCCTTAATATAGATGTATAAACATTTTACTGCTCAGGACAGCAGTCAGAGATGGCTTCCTAGCAATTTAACCCTCTGCTGAAGTATTTTAGTATTTTTACAAACAGGACAGCTCCATCCGTTTACACAGGCTAAACATCTGCCCTGCACTGGAGACTTAGGCAGCTGAGGATGGAAAGACAGGGTGGAGTTAAATTGTGAAGGGCTTTGAATGCCAGGGGGTTTGGGATTCCCAAAACAAACATGACCGTCATTTATTTTTAGAGACAAACCTTAGGGAACCCCTCCCTCTATAAATATCTAATAATAAATGAGTAGTTAAATAATAAATGAGTAGGTAAATAAACAATAGTATATCTACACAATGGAATAGTCTAATTATTAATATCAAGTTTCTGAAGACTCGTTAATGACACAGAACAAGTGGAAAAAAAAAGTGTATAGAGTATAATACCAATTTAGTAACTACAAATATGAAGATAAGAATAGAAGAACCAACATCAAACTGTAAACTGTGGTTATTTTTGGATGGTAGTATTATACTTGACTTTTATTTTCATCATTACTTTTTTCTATGTTTTAACTTTTTCTATAATGAGCACATATTACTTTTATAATGAATACATAATAAATGTTATTTTTCATAAAAAAAGAAAATTGTATGAGTCTGTAATATTTTTTTAAACCTTTCAGATTGCTTTACTTTTTGTAATAATTTTTAAAATATATGATTCTTAATCTAAAATATTTAGTAGACTACCATTAAATCATTAAATCAAAGTTCTGTAAAACATTCTGGTTTTAGATTGGAAATTTATTGGATTTGTTCTCTACACAGTTTACTTATATGATTCTTACATATTATTTGAAAAAGATATAACAAAATATTTTTATATTAAAGTTTTATTTTTTTCAAAGTTTGCAATGCAGCCACATTATTCTCAGAAAAGGATATATTTACATTATTTTTGATCCCTATTTGAAAATACATTGCAATGGATTTTATAATTTCAATGGCAAAATAAAGGTTTCTATATGAAAAGAAATGAATATTTTAAGTAGACAAAATTGATTTATTTACAATTTTGGAAAGGATTTGTTTATATAAGTTTGAACCATCGTGTTTTTAGAAAAATGTGTTTTATTATTTTATTTACAGTTAATAAAGAAAACACAAAATCATAACCAAAATTTGTGACCCAGAGAATCATTTTGATACCTAAGCCCAGCAGGCAATAAATGCTTATGAGGCTTTTTTAGTACAGATAAATTATTAGAGTGAAATACTATTAACTTCAAGTTCACACATAGCAATTAAATGCCATGAAGCTCTTTCTGGTGCTTTGCCTATGTTAAAAAAGCAATTGCTATTTCTTTACTCAGTCTGAGGTTAGTTCTGATTTTTAATTAACATGAAAACAAGGACCTTCCTTTAAAACACTCTATTCCCGGGAGTGTGTTCTTCCAATCTCTAATGAAAAAATAAACACCAGGTCTACTAAGCCTCATGCTAAGTTTAATTGGGACTCATTTAATTTTTCTTTTCACAAACTCCTGGACTAAATATGTGATTTCACGTCTACTATGGAGGGTTTTCTGTCTTATTTTTACACACTTATGTTAACTGCTTACTATATGTATTCTATCAATCTTGCCTTATTTTTCCAACTTCATTCAAAATGTAAGAGAGGAAGGAGAAGGGAAAAGTGTTACAAATTAAGGAGATAAATCTACCAGTAGATTAATTAGATAATTTTATTACTGCCTAAGAAAGCGAATTAAGGTGATAAATTTCTCTGATGGGAGAGAGGGGGAAAAAAAACATACGAATAAATAAAACATATGTCATTACAGTTTTAAAATATTTTCTTATGAAAAATTGTAACCATACAGAGGTGAAATAATGCACCTATATATTTACCTCCTAGATTCTAGAAATGAACATACAATTTTATCATCTATCTATCTACCTGTCCACTAATACTTCTGTTCATTTGTCAATCTATCTGTTTTCTGATGCATTTCAAATGAAGTTGCAGACATAATCCATTTCAATCCTAAAGAGTTCAGCATGCACAAAAGTAACTAGAATTCAATATTTGTTTACATGTTTTTTCATTTGTTTTTAGGTAAACTTGATACACAGAGATATGTACAAATCCTGGGTATACTGTTCATGAGAGTTTTGAGAAATGCATATATTATATAATTGAAACTTCTATCATGATAAATCATTACCATTTCCTTGGAAAGTTCCTTCAATCTCTTTCCCAGGCTCCTTGACCTTATTTCCTCAAAGGCAACCACTAATCCAATTTTTTTCACTGCAGATTAGTTTTGCTTATTCCAGAAAGTCAAAAATAGAACCATTTATCTTTTTACATTCTGTGAATTGTTTACAGGTGCTTTGCATTACCCACTTTACCGAATAGAAAAAAATTGGCCAGAATTATTATATTTTAAATATGCTCATAATACTATCTTCCTTAAGTGTTTTGATTTTATAAAAGTTATTACTGTTGATTTAGTTTTTTTAAAATTTCCCCAAAATATTCAAGCTTAACTAATGTCCTGGGCTAATTTTAGTGAGTAATATTTTTCTAGGAATTTGTCTAAACTGATGATTTCAAATAAGTTTTCAAATCTGTAAGTTTATAGTAGTTTATAATTTTTCTCTTATATGTTAATTGCTGATGTAAATGTCATCGTATTCCCTTTATAGTTATGAATTGTTTGTGCTTTCAGTATTTTTTTCTTTATGTCTATTATTCTGTACAAAATAGGTTAGAGTAGCTTTAACTTCACAATTTTAAAAGTTCTTTTCTTTATTTACTAATTGCTAGTTTTAACTTTAAATCTTCCCTTTCAAGTGACTTAGGTTTTTTTTCTAATTTACAAATTTGATGTTGAACTTATTATTGTTACCCTGTCTGATGCAGAATGTAAGGCTATCAATATCCATGAATGTGTTTTGACTTAATTCTAGACATTTTGTTATCTAGAATTACATTATTACTTTCTATGGATTTTCAGATCTTCATTATGATCTAATTGTCTCATGAATTATTAAAATTACTTTTATTAATTTTAAAAGTAGATTATTCTTAAATTTTTAAAGTTTTCATGTTTGTTTTGTTTTACTTATTGATTTCTCAATTGTTTTGTAGTCAAATATATGGTCTGATGATAATAGTTACTAGAAAGTTGTTATCAATCCAGAGATTACCATCTTGAGCAATCTGAGTTTGAGATATTGGATACAGGACATGCATTTAGGACCATAAGTGCATCTTCCAAATAGTTTCAAGTGGTTTCCCCCTGAGTAAGATCTGTCCCTTCTTACTTCAATGTTAACTCACTCACTGCTTTAGGGACTTCCCACATAATCCAAGGCTCTGGACAACTGAAAATACAGTCACTGTTTCCAAATATTAGATTTAAAAATTTTGCTTTATAATTAGTATAATAATGATATCATATATCATAATTATATATGATATATCATCATATATGCCAATTTCTTATAAATTGACTCTGGTCTATTTTAGATAAACATATAGACCCTGGTCAATTTATAATCTCAATTATTTTTAATTTTTGATCTTTAAAAAATGGAATATTGTGTTTCTCAGTTTTAGTTTTTATGTTACTCTATTTTCAGCAGTGTCTGTTTTCTTATGTATTGCCTCTTACACGGGTTCATTTTCTATAATCATTTCTATTTCTCTTCTATATATTTCTTGAACTTTGTTAGCTTATTTTTCACCCTCTTCTGTTGTCAATCAGGAATCTTTTATGTCTGTTTTGAGACCATTCTTACTTTTTTTACAAAAAAATATTTCAATCAATACTGATATTTTTGACAATTTTCACCTGCTTGGGAGCAACATTTGTAGAGATTAGAAGGTGGGACTAGTTTTCTTTACCTGCAAATTTTCCGTGTTCTTTTATATCTTTGTATTCATCCACTACTGCTTGTGTAACTGTTACTTCTGTGGTGAGGTATTGTTTTATTTTCGGTAGTGCAGGATTTTAACTTTGATTCCTAGCAGGAGATGCCTTTGGATACATTCTTAAGATGGAATGGGAGATCTCCAGTAGCTTAAAGTCCTCTATTTGGATGTGCTTATCTAAATATACATTGGCCATTTATTCAGTGATCCAATGTAGTGGTTTTGCCAATTGGTAAGCATCGCTTTTCTGAATATAAACTCAATTACAAAGAAAGTAAGCACAAGATTCAGTCTGTTTTTTTTCTAGGCTTTCTTTGGGACGTATTCATGTCAAAACCGTCTATGTAATCAGTCCACTATAAACCCCATCTCTCACCAATGTATCAGGTGACTTACTGAGTCCACAGATATTAACATCACTTCACAAATAATGTCCTATAATTCTATGGCCGGGTCAGATCCTTTTGTTTTAGTGCAAAGCTACCATGGACTGAAATTCCCTTGAGAGAAAGCTAAAAGGAAGATATACATCTAATATTTGTATGGTTCTCTTCAAGAAAATCTAGCCTTGCTTTTTGCAATACCCTATACCCAGTTTCCCTTATTGTTAATATCTTACGTTACTATGGTACGTTTGTAACAACTAATGAACCAATATTGATGCATCATTATTATTAGAGTTCTTAATTTATTTGTATATCACCAGTTTTTATTTATATCCTTTCTTATTTCTGTTCCAGGATGCCAATGAGTATACCTCATTACATTGCCTTGTCACGTTTCCTTAGGCTCCTCTAGCCTCTGAACTTTCTCAGCAGAAGTGTCTTCTGAGTAGTAATATTGGCTATTTATAACAAGTAAATATCACTCAAGAAGTAAAATCCCCAAAAGGCTTACAGTTTCTTCATCTAAATTATACTAAAGAATTTCTAGCATTGCCACTTAATTTATTATGTATAGCTATCGAGGCCAGGTCTTAGTCAATTAGCCTAAGAAATAATTAAAACCATTCAAAGCTGCTAGACCTACCACACTATAGTTGCTTGTACATATTTAAATAAGTTCTTTCATGCATATTCATGTTCTTTACTTTTTAGTGGACCACCCTCAGAATCTGTTAATATGGTATCTAGCACCACACATTTTCTAGATCCCCACTCCCAGTATTTTTATCTAAATACTATAATTCTCTTGGTGGGAAAACTTTGTGCTTTCAGGTTTGTTTGTTAATTCACTTAATGAAGTAGCCAGTATACAAAGCTCTTGCATTTCTATCGTCCTTTAAGTGAAAGTAAAAAGGCTTCCTGCAAAAACCTGCTTTCACTGCACTGCATGTTACAATATTCCAGGTGTCTCCAAGTAATAATAAAAATATTTCCTTTGCCAGTGTTTTTTGTGGGATACTGAAGTCCCATACCTAAATATGAATTGAATTTTCAGTGCTGTCACTTTCAATTAACCCAGTTAAACAAGGACAGATTTCTCCCAGTGACAGCGAACAACTGGCCAAGATTGGTCATGCACCTAGGCCTTAGTTGCCAGCCTGTAGTTTTTTGGTTATCTATTGTTGTGTTACCTACTTTTCTAGAACTTAGTGGCTTAATAAAAACTGTAATTACATTATTTCTTATAATTCTGTTGTTTGACTGGGGCCCAACTGGGTGTCCTTATGCCCTTCTGTTTGGAGACGCTTATGTAACTATGGTCAGATGGTTGCTCCAAGATGGCTTCGTGTATGTATCTTGTGTTGCCAGGGAAGGCTGGTTTTGGGGCTCAGTAAGACACTGAACTCCTGAGTCCCAGTCTTAGTGCAGCTTTGCTGTGTCCAGATGGCCTCTTTTTGGAGCCTTTCCATGTGTTCTCCCAGTAGTGTTTCTTAATTTTTATATAATAACTCAGGGTTTCCAGGAGTGAAAAGTGGAAACTATTATGGCTTCATAAGGCAAATCGTGCAACTGGCACAAGGTTGCCTCTGCCACATTTAGCTAAAGTGAATCACAGGGCCTGACTCATTTAATAGGTGAGGGGACTGCACTAAGATGTGAGTATTGAGACGTGTGATGATTCATCAGGTCCATGTCTGAGAACTAACTAAGACAAGTGGAGAGAAAGACAGTTTCCCTCCTTAGAGATTTCACCAGACTTACAACGTGGAAGACTTGCTAAAAACGTAGTTTCAATTCTGAGAAAGCAAGATGTGGCAACTATCTACCACATGATGGAATCCTACTCCTAAGAAGTGCAGGTGCCTCTTCTGTATGGTGTGTTGACAAAATGATCCTCTGAGTGCAAGAACAATATTTAAAAAAAAAATAGCTGCTCCCTACTTTTGTTATCCAGGTGATCTTTTCTAACTCCAAGAGTTAACCCCTGTTTCTTGCTAGTGTCTGTGGCATAATGGAAATTTCTAATTATTAGGGAAAGTATTTTACCAATTCTAGAGGTATTTATGCCAAAATGATACTCGAACCTCCAGATTCTTATCCTGCCACATATTTGTTTTTCTGCTCTGACAGTACAGATATATTTGATAAGGATAGGGTTTCGATATGAATTTGACAAAAATGATAAGAAATACAGGAATTCTTCCTGAACCATCACTGGTTCTTCTGTAAGATGCTTGAAGGAACATGAAATATTTAATTATTATCTAGAAGGTATATATCTCATATCTTTCTGCAGGTGTCAGTGCTAAGCTCTGCAAAAATTTCAGCCAAGACCTTGACATATTCCTTTTTTAAAATTAATTTTTATTGGAGTAAAGTTGATTTACAATGTTGTGTTAGTTTCTACTGTACAGCAAAGTGAATCAGTTATACATATACATATATCCACTCTTTTTTAAGATTCTTTTTCCATACAGGTCATTACAGAGTATTAAGTAGAGTTCCCTGTGCTATACAGTAGGATCTTATTAGTTATCTATTTTAAATATAGTAGAGTGTATATGTCAATCCCAATCTCCCAATTTATCCCTCCCCCCTTTTCCCCCTTGGTAACCATAAGTTTGTTTTCTATACCTGTGACTCTATTTCAGTTTTGTAAATAAGTTCATTTGTACCATTATTTTTTAGATTCCACATGTAAGCAATATCATATGATATTTGTCTTTCTCTGTCTGACTTACTTCACTCAGTATGACAGTCTCTAGGTCCATCCATGTTGCTGCAAATGGCATTATTTTGTTCTGTTTTATGGCTGTGTAATATCCCATTGTATATATGTCCCACCTCTTCTTTAACCATTCCTCTGCTGATGGACATTTAGGTTGCTTCCATGTCCTCGTTATTGTAAATAGTGTTGCAGTGAACATTGGGGTGCATGCATCTTTTTGAATTATGTTTTTCTCCAGATATATGACCAGGGGTGGGACTGATGGATCATATGGTAGCTCTATTTTTAGTTTTCTAAGGAATCTCCATACTGTTCTCCGTAGTGGCTATACCGATTTTCATTCCCACCAGCAGTGCAAGAGGGTTCCCTTTTCTCCACACCCTCTCCAGCATTTACTGTTTGCAGACTTTTTGATGATGGCCATTCTGACTGGTGTGAGGTGATACCTCACTGCAGTTTTGATTTGCGTTTCTCTAATAATTAGTGATGTTGAGCATCTTTTCATGTGCCTCTTGGCCATCTGTATGTCTTCTTTGGAGAAACATCTATTTAGATCTTCCACCCATTTTTTGATTGTGTAGTTTGTTTTTTTGATATTGAGCTGCATGAGCTGTTTGTATGTTTTGAAGATTAATTCCTTGTCAGTCATTTCATTTGCAAATATCTTCTCCCATTCTGTGGGTTGTCTTTTTGTTTTGTTTGTGGTTCCCTTTGTTGTGCAAAGGATTTTAAGTTTTATTAGGTTTCCTTTGTTTTTGTTTTTTTTTTTTATTACTCTGGGAGGTAGATCAAAAAAGATCTTGCTACAGCTTATGCCAGAGAGTTTCTGCCTATGTTTTCCTCTAAGAGTTGACATATTCCTAATTTTCCAGTACTCTCTAATTTTCAGTTGGTCACGAACCCAAAATGAATAGAATATCAAAGTACACAATACCTTGTAGAAGAAAAAAAAACGGAAGTAAGCAAGAATACTAATTTACCATATAGATCCAGGAATAGCCTTATATTTTTAATCATTGTTTAACAAGCATAAATTAGAAGGGACAAAAGAAAGCTCTTGACTTTTCAACACAGAGAAGTGCACCTTAATAAACATGATCCAATCAGGGTCAGGAATCTCCTCACTTAGGTGGACTTTGCCTCTTTTCTTGGTTGAAGGTATAATGAAACAGGGAAATAGAAAGTGGATACGGAGACACAGAGATAGACATATTTGTTAGGTTAACATTTTTTAACAACACAATCAGTTATGCAAAGGCAATTTAGTTTCTTTTTTTTTAAATCCCAAATTCATCTGTTTTTCCTTCTAAGTCTCTACCAACATAGTAATGAGAAATGCAATCAATATAGATTCCACTCAGATAAACAATCCAAAGCAACAAAAGGGAATTCAGTGAAACAGTCACTGTATTTAAGTAAAATCTATTTTTCATAACTTTGGGAATTAACATATATAATTACTTGTAGCAAAATTAATGAAAAAGTGAAAGGATCATCCATAAATATATAAATTATACTAATGGATTTCTATGTTTCCTCCATGCTCATATTTAATATGTTATAAAATATACTTTACAGTTTCCATCCTCAACCTATCTCATGTCTAATCTTCCATTTGAATATGTCTCATACAAATATTCCAACTAAGACATTCATCTATAGAATGAATGACAGTGAACCTGAGAAAGAGTATTATAAAGCTAAAATTAAACCTAGTTACAGGAGAGAGGGGGAAGATGGCGGAAGAGTAAGACGTGGAGATCACCTTCCTCCCCACAGATACACCAGAAATACATCTACACGTGAACAGCTCCTACAGAACACCTACTGAACGCTGGCAGAAGACCTCAGACCTCCCAAAAGGCAAGAAACTCCCCCAGGTACCTGGGGAGGGCAAAAGAAAAAAGAATAAACAGAGACAAAAGAATAAGGATGGGACCTGCACCAGTGGGAGGGAGCTGTGAAGGAGGAAAGGTTACCACACACTAGAAGCCCCTTCACAGGCGGAGGCTGTGGGTGGTGGAGGGGGAAAGCTTTGAAGCCGCGGAGTAGAGCGCAGCAACAGGGGTGTGGAGGGCAAAGCAGAGAAATTCCGCACAGAGGATCGGTGCCGACCGGCACTCACCAGCCCTAGAGGCTTGTCTGCTCACCCACCGGGGCGGGCGTGGCTGGGAGCTGAGGCTCGGGCTTCGGTCGGAGCGCAGGCAGAGGACTGGTGTTGGCGGCGTGAACACAGCCTGCAGGGGGTTAGTGCGCCACAGCTAGCCGGGAGGGAGTCCAGGGAAATGTCTGGACCTGCCGAAGAGGCAACAGACATTTTCTTCCCTCTTTGTTTCCTGGTGAGCAAGGAGAGGGGATTAAGAGCGCTGCTTAAAGGAACTCCAGAGACGGGCACGAGCCGCGGCTAAAAGCGCGGACCCCAGAGACGGGTATGAGATGCTAAGGCTGCTGCTCCCACCACCAAGAAGCCTGTGTGCGAGCACAGGTCACTATCCACACCCCCTTTCTGGGAACCTGTGCAGCCCACCACTGCCAGGGTCCCAGGATCCAGGGACAACTTCCCCGGAAGAACGCACGGCGCGCCTCAGGCTGGTGCAATATCACGCCGGCCTCTGCCACCGCAGGCTCGGCCTGCGTCCGTATCCCTCCCTGTCCCTGGCCTGAGCGAGCTGGAGCCCCCGAATCAAAGGCTCCTTTAACCCCGTCCTGTCTGAGAGAAGAACAGATGCCCTCCGGCGACCTACACGCAGAGGCGGGGCCAAATCCAAAGCTGAACCCTGGAAGCTGTGCGAACAAAGAAGAGAAAGGGAAATCTCTCCCAGCAGCCTCAGGAGCAACGGATTAAATCTCCACAATCAACTTGATGTACCTGCATCTGTGGAATACCTGAATAGACAACGAATCATCTCAAATTGAGGAGGTGGACTTTGACAGCAAGATTCATGATTTTTTCCCCTTTTCCTCTTTCTGTGAGTATGTGTATGCATCTGTGTGAGATTTTGTCTGTATAGCTTTGCTTTCACCATTTGTCCTAGGGTTCTATCTGTCCTTTTTTTTTTTACTACTTTAAAATAAATTTTTTTCTTAATACTTATTTTTTATTTTAATAACTTTATTTTATTTTATCTTACTTTATTTTATTTTAT
Organism: Stenella coeruleoalba; assembly: GCF_951394435.1. NCBI lineage: Eukaryota > Metazoa > Chordata > Mammalia > Artiodactyla > Delphinidae > Stenella > Stenella coeruleoalba. Next base: position 17,714,410 of record NC_137148.1, on the reverse strand, counting down.
CCTCTTTCTTTCCTTCTTTCTACTTTTTCTCCCTTTTATTCTGAGCCGTATGGATGAAAGTCTCTTGGTGCTGCAGCGAGGAGTCAGTGCTGTGCCTCTGAGGTGGGAGAGCCAACTTCAGGACACTGGTCTACAAGAGACCTCCCAGCTCCACATGATCTCAAACTGTGAAAATCTCCCAGAGAACTCCATCTCAACACCAGCACCCAACTTCACTCAACGACCAGCAAGTTACAGTGCTGGACACCCTATGCCAAACAACAAGCAAGACAGGAACACAACCCCACCCATTAGCAGAGAGGCTGCCTAAAATCATAATAAGTCCACAGACACCCCAAAACACACCACCAGTCATGCACCTGCCCAGCAGAAAGACAAGATCCAGCCTCATCCACCAGAACACAGGCACTAGTCCCCTCAACCAGGAAGCCTACACAACCCACTGAACCAACCTTAGCCACTGGGGACAGACACCAAAAACAACGGGAACTACGAACCTGCAGCCTGCAAAAAGGAGACCCCAAACACAGTAAGATAAGCAAAATGAGAAGACAGAAAAACACACAGCAGATGAAGGAGCAAGATAAAAACCCACCAGACCTAACGAATGAAGAGGAAATAGGCAGTCTACCTGAAAAAGAATTCAGAATAATGATAGTAAAGATAATCCAAAATCTTGGAAATAGAATAGAGAAAATGCAAGAAACATTTAACAAGGACCTAGAAGAACTACAGATGAAACAAGCAATGATGAACAACACAATAAATGAAATTAAAAATACTCATATGGGATCAATAGCAGAATAACTGAGGCAGAAGAATGGGTAAGTGACCTGGAAGAGAAACTAGTGAAAATAACTACTGCAGAGCAGAATAAAGAAAAAAGAATGAAAAGAATTGAGGACAGTCTCAGAGACCTCTGGGACAACATTAAATGCACCAACATTCGAATTATAAGGATTACAGAAGAAGAAGAGAAAAAGCAAGGGACTGAGAAAATATTTGAAGAGATTATAGTTGAAAACTTCCCTAATATGGGAAAGGAAATAGACAATCAAGTCCAGGAAGCACAGAGAGTCTCATACAGGATAAATCCAAGGAGAAACACACCAAGACACATATTAATCAAACTGTCAAAAATTAAATACAAAGAAAACATATTAAAAGCTGCAAGGGAAAAACAACAAATAACACACAAGGGAATCCCCATAAGGTTAACAGCTGATCATTCAGCAGAAACTCTGCAAGCCAGAAGGGACTGGCAGGACATATTTAAACTGATGAAGGAGAAAAACCTACAACCAAGATTACTCTACCCAGCAAGGATCTCATTCAGATTTGACAGAGAAATTTAAACCTTTACAGACAAGCAAAAGCTGAGAGAGTTCAGCACCACAAAACCAGCTTTACAACAAATGCTAAAGGAACTTCTCTAGGCAAGAACACAAGAGAAGGAACAGACCTATGATAACGAACCCAAAACAATTAAGAAAATGGGAATAGGAATATACATATCGATAATTACCTTACATGTAAATGGATTAAATGCTCCCACCAAAAGCAGCAGACTGGCTGAATGGATACAAAAACAAGACCCATATATATGCTGTCTACAAGAGACCCACTTCAGACCTAGAGACACATACAGACTGAAAGTAAGGGGATGGAAAAAGATAGTCCATGCAAATGGAAACCAAAAGAAAGCTGGAGTAGCAATTCTCATATCAGACAAAATAGACTTTAAAATAAAGACTATTAGAAGAGACAAAGAAGGACACTACATAATGATCAAGGGATCCATCCAAGAAGAAGATATAACAATTGTAAATATTTATGCACCCAACATAGGAGCACCTCAATACATAAGGCAAATACTAACAGCCATAAAAGGGGAAATCGACAGTAACAATTCATAGTAGGGGACTTTAACACCCCACTTTCAGATCATGCAAAATGAAAATAAATAAGGAAACACAAGCTTTAAATAATTCATTAAACAAGATGTACTTAATTGATATTTATAGGACATTCCATCTAAAAACAACAAAATGCACATTTTTCTCAAGTGCTCATGGAACATCCTCCAGGATAGATCATATCTTGGGTCATAAATCAAGCCTTGGTAAATTTAAGAAAATTGAAATGGTATCAAGTATCTTTTCTGACCACAACGCTATGAGACTAGATATCAATTACAGGAAAAAATCTGTAAAAAATACGAACACATGGAGGCTAAACAATACCCTACTTAGTAATGAAGTGATCACTGAAGAAATCAAAGAGGAAATCGAACAATACCTAGGAACAAATGACAATGGAGACACGACGACCCAAAACCTATGGGATGCAGCAAAAGTAGTTCTAAGACGGAAGTTTATAGCAATACAATCCTACCCTAAGAAACAGGAACCATCTTTAATAAACAACCTAACCTTGCACCTCAAGCAATTAGAGAAAGAAGAACAAAAAAAACCCAAAGTTAGCAGAAGGAAAGAAATCATAAAGATCAGATCAGAAATAAATAAAAAAGAAATGAAGGAAACAAGAACAAAGATCAATAAAACTAAAAGCTGGTTCTTTGAGAAGATAAACAAAATTGATAAACCATTAGCCAGACTCATCAAGAAAAAAAGGGAGAAGACTCAAATCAATAGAATTAGAAATGAAAAAGGAGAAGTAACAACTGACACTGCAGAAATACAAAAGATCATGAGAGATTACCACAAGCAACTCTATGCCAATAAAATGGACAACCTGGAAGAAATGGACAAATTCTTAGAAATGCACAACCTGCCAAGACTGAGTCAGGAAGAAATAGAAAATATGAACAGACCAATCACAAGCACTGAAATTGAAACTGTGATTAAAAATCTTCCAACAAACAAAAGTCCAGGACCAGATGGCTTCACAGGCGAATTCTGTCAAACATTTAGAGAAGAGCTAACACCTATCCTTCTCAAACTCTTCCAAAATATAGCAGAGGGAGGAACAGTCCCAAACTCATTCTGTGAGGTCACCATCACCCTGATACCAAAATCAGACAAGGATGTCACAAAGAAAGAAAACTACAGGCCAATATCACTGATGAACAAAGATGCAAAAATCCTCAACAAAATACTAGCAAACACAATCCAACAGCACATTAAAAGGATCATACACCACGATCAAGTGGGGTTTATTCCAGGAATGCAAGGATTCTTTAATATATGCAAATCAATCAACGTGATACACCACATTAACAAAATGAGGGAGAAAAAACATATGATCATCTCAATAGATGCAGAGAAAGCTTTTGACAAAATTCAACACCCATTTATGATAAAAAAAAACCCTGCAGAAAGTAGGCATAGAGGGAACTTTCCTCAACATAATACAGACCATATATGACAAACCCACAGCCAAAATCGTCCTCAATGGCGAAAAACTGAAAGCATGTCCACTAAGATCAGGAACAAGACAAGGTTGCCTACTCTCATCACTCTTATTCAACATAGTTTTGGAAGTTTTAGCCACAGCAATCAGAGAAGAAAAGGAAATAAAAGGAATCCAAATCGGAAAAGAAGTAAAGCTGTCACTGTTTGCAGATGACATGATACTATACATAGAGAATCCTAAAGATGCTACCAGAAAACTACTAGAGCTAATAAATGAATTTGGTAAAGTAGCAGGATACAAAATTAATGCACAGAAATCTCTGGCATTCCTATACACTAATGATGAAAAATCTGAGTGTGAAATCAAGAAAACACTCCCATTTACCATTGCAACAAAAATAATAAAATATCTAGGAATAAACCTACCTAAGGAGAGAAAAGACCTGTATGCAGAAAATTATAAGACACTGATGAAAGAAATGAAAGATGATACAAATAGATGGAGATATACCATGTTCTTGGATTGGAAGAATCAACATTGTGACAATGACTCCACTACCCAAAAAAATCTACAGAATCAATGCAATCCCTATCAAACTACCACTGGCATTTTTCACAGAGCTAGAACAAAAAATTTCACAATTTGTATGGAAACACAAAAGACCCCGAATAGCCAAAGCAATCTTGAGAACGAAAAATGGCGCTGGAAGAATCAGGGTCCCTGACTTCAGACTATAGTACAAAGCTACAGTAATCAAGGCAGTATGATACTGGCACAAAAACAGAAATATAGATCAATGGAACAGGATAGAAAGCCCAGAGATAAACCCACACACATATGGTCACCTTATCTTTGATAAAGGAGGCAGAAATGTACAGTGGAGAAAGGACAGACTCTTCAATAGGTGATGCTGGGAAAACTGGACAGGTACATGTAAAAGTATGAGATTAGATCACTCCCTAACACCATACACAAAAATAAGCTCAAAATGGATTAAAGACCTAAATGTAAGGCCAGAAACTATCAAACTTTTAGAGGAAAACATAGGCAGAACACTCTATGACATAAATCATAGCAAGATCCTTTCGGACCCACCTCCTAGAGAAATGGAAATAAAAACAAAAATAAACAAATGGGACCTAATGAAACTTCAAAGCTTTTGCACAGCAAAGGAAACTATAAACAAGTTCAAAAGACAACCCTCAGAATGGGAGAAAATATTTGCAAATGAAGCAACTGACAAAGGATTAACTCCAAACTTTACAAGCAGCTCATGCAGCTCAATAACAAAAAAACAAACAACCCAATCCAAAAATGGGCAGAAGACCTAAATAGACATTTCTCCAAGGAAGATATACAGATTGCCAACAAACACATGAAAGAATGCTCAACATCATTAATCATTAGAGAAATGCAAATCAAAACTACAATGAGGTATCACCTCACACTAGTCAGAATGGCCATCATCAAAAAATCTAGAAACAATAAATGCAGGAGAGGGTGTGGAGAAAAGGGAACACTCTTGCACTGCTGGTGGGAATGTGAATTGGTTCAGCCACTATGGAGAACAGTATGGAGGTTCCTTAAAAAACTACAAATAGAACAACCATATGACCCAGCAATCCCACTACTGGGCATATACCATGAGAAAACCATAATTCAAAAAGAGTCATGTACCAAAATATTCATTGCAGCTCTATTTACAATAGCCAGGAGATGGAAACAACCTAAGTGTCCATCATCGGATGAATGGATAAAGAAGATGTGGCACATATATACAATGGAATATTACTCAGCCATAAAAAGAAACGAAACTGAGTTATTTGTAGTGAGGTGGATGGACCTAGAGTCTGTCATACAGAGTGAAGTAAGTCAGAAAGAGAAAGACAAATACCATATGCTAGCACATATATATGGAATCTAAGGGGAAAAAAATATCATGAAGAATCTAGGGGTAAGACGGGAATAAAGACACAGACCTACTAGAGAATGGACTTGAGGATATGGGGAGGGGGAAAGGTAAGCTGTGACAAAGTGAGAGAGTGGCGTGGACATATATACAGTACCAAACATAAAATAGATCGCTAGTGGGAAGCAGCTGCATAGCAAAGGGAGATCAGCTCGGTGCTTTGTGACCACCTGGATGGGTGGGATATGGCGGGTGGGAGGGAGGGAGACACAAGAGGGAAGAGTTATGGGGATATATGTATATGTATAACTGATTCACTTTGTTATAAAGCAGAAACTAACACACCATTGTAAAGCAATTATACTCCAATAAAGATGCAAAACAAAAACAAAAACCTAGTTACAGATTCAAAATGTCAGCATAATAAAGAAAATGAAGGTGTTCTGAGCCAAACCTACTTTATTTCAATATGGGAAATTTGTTTTACAAATGCACTATATTTAACATGCCCAATAAATATAATTGCAAAATGAACATTTGAAAGGTGAAGTCTAATAATTGATGACTAATGCAATTGTCAATGGGAAAAATGGTGATATACTGAGAAAGATATGTACACAATTAATGACAATAATTAAACTGTTCGGTAGTTAGTCATTAGCAGCACAGAGGAGACAGTGGCGAGAAAGACAAGAAGAAATGGATTCACACCCAGCCATCTGGGGACTCTCCCTTGACCAGATCCAGAATGGGTGAAACTATGGTTGTGCGGTGGGCAGTTTATCCTGATAAAGAGGGAGTACAGTAACATGACAGGACTTCCCCGGGCTGCTCATGCCCAGACCAGACAGGCGTATAACCTATAGTAAACCCAAACTCATTATATCATAATTATAATAAAATCTACATGTGGTTTTGCCCCCGAGTGGGCGTTTCTTAGCGATTAAAGGGTGAGAGCATGCGAAGCAGTAAACTTGTTACATAGCTCGCGACTGTCAATCAAATAATGATCCTTTGTCACTCAACCCCTCCTCCCTGCAAAATGCTCCTTAAAAGTGCCCTTAAGCCTGCACGGGAATGCTGCTTTCAATTCGCAGAAACAGCCCGTGCTCTCTCTCTCTGAGAGTGTACTTTGCTTGATAAACTTTGCTTTGGGCTTGCTTCACTTCGCTGACATAGCCCGCTCTCTTTCTCTCTCTCCCTCTCTGAGAGTGCACCTATGCTTAAATAAACTCTGCTTTGTGCTTAAGCTTAACATGGTAGTTTGCAATTCTTTGTTTACTATCTTGGAACCGATTGCTGGTGAGGGTCTTCCGTTGACCTCCTCGGTTGAAGCTATTTTGTTACAACGCATGTCCACCACTCAGTGACAAAACCAAACAAAATCATAATACCTGTCTATCTGTACTCTAAGAATCAAGAAAATTGAAGCAATCAGAAATTTAATTAGGCTAAAGATTATTTTTTTAAAGGCATTTTAAAAAGAGATGAGGATTTAAAGTATTTTAACCATTTCTGAGTAGGGTATCAGACAAGCATTGCAGTGCATTTCTCAGTCATTTCCTGATCCTTTTGAAAGCAGCTCTTTTGCCCCTTTCCTGTTTGCCCACTTCTGTTCCCCTCTAAGCTTAAAATAACCTAATTATAGGAATGAGATCACTGGGCAATTTAACCTAACTCCTGATTTATGCTCTCCTGAATGCACACCATGCCTTGTCTAACCTGTTGATTCTTTTCCTAGATAAAAATAAATAAGAATGAAGAATTAAGTAGTTAAAGATAATTAGCTCTTTACCCGCAACAGCCCCCTAAACAATCCTGCAGGCAGATCAGGAGGGCAAGATACCATCTGAAGAGAGTCAACCCGTCTGCATGCAATGGAGATTGCTGCAGAACCCAACCTCCTGCCTGGATAATTCACTGAGATTCTTCCCCCCATTTTTTCCTTTAAGAATTGTCATGGTTGAGCAGAATCTTTGGAGTTGGTCCCTAGACACAAGTCCAACATCTCCCCAGACTGCTGGATTTTCTAACTAAAGCAGCTTTCCTTTCTATTGAGACTTGCCTCTTGAATTATTGGCTTGCGAGTGGTAAGGAGCCAAACCTGAGTTCGGTAATACTTTGAGGCCAGTTTTAATAGTGTGTACTTGAATTCCTTGGTTCCAGTTGTGTTCCTAAATCCCTAGAGAGTCAGTTTTGTGGTTTTCTGGAAGCCATTTCTAGATTTACAACCCAGAGCTGTTGTATCCTATCTGTTGTGGACTGAATTGCATCCTCCCAAAATTTGTATGACAAAGTCCTAACCCCAGGGACCACAGAATGGGACTATATTTGAAGATAAGGTATTTAAGAAGTAATTAATTTAAAACAAGGCCATTAGGCTGGGCCCCAATGCAATCTAACTATTGTCCTTATAAGAAGAGGAGATATTAGTACATACAGAAACGCACCAGTGCCACACATGCACTGAGTGATAACCATGTGAAGAGGCAGCAAGGGGGCAGGCATTTGTAAGCCAGGGAAAGAGGCCTCAGAGGAAACCAACCCTGCCAGAAACTTGATCTTGACTCTGAGACTCCTGAGCTGTGAGAAAATAAATCTGTGTTTTAAGTCATCTGATTTGTGGTATTTTTGTTGTGGCAGCCCTAGCAAACTAACACACTGCCATTTCTAAGATGATTTACCTCAATATTTGTACTTAACTCTTTCTGGTAAAATACAGATAGTTTATTTTCCCTGGATTGAACAGTGATTGACATAATGTTTAACAACAAAATTAAGTAACAGATCCTCAGAACTGGAAATCTGGGATTGCTTACCTGAACTGTTTGGGTTTGAAGGCAAAGATGATTCTACTCTTCTTGGAAATGGAACTTAATAGTGCATGACACACAATGGCAAAACAGTTACATTATCACAAAAGTAGCCTACTAGAAACAAGACTTTGGCAGAGGGAGCAGGTATGTTTGAACTAGTATAATTTGAATGAGGAGTTCAAGTGATGCGGGAACCATGGTGGTGTCTTAAATTACAGAGAGTTGAAAAATAGAAAAGATGACAACCTCGGGGCTTAAAACATCATTTAAAGGAATGAGTAAAAGTTAAAGAAGTAAATCACAAAAGAGAATATTTGAATGCCCTATAATATGAAAAGTTGCTCAGCATCATTTTTCATTTGGAAAATATATTTTAAGAGCATTTTAAAATAAAATAAACATTTTAATTCTAGTAAAAGTAAAGAAAATGATACCAGACTAGCCCTACCACCATAAATAATTTTTTAAAAATGAATAATATACATTAGATAACTGTTTCTGGCTAGTGAATGGCAGGCATCACAAGGCTACAATCCCAGAGAGAAGCAAAATTAAAAAGATGAGCCCCCTGAAAGCCATGGCTCTTGGCCTGTGGCAATTTTACCACTGAGGAGCTGGTTGCTGAAGTCTGTCCAGAGCTGGGAATCCGCACTGATCTAAGGACTTTCTATTCTTTCCTAAATGGTGCTTTTGTATTAATGCCTTTTTACTGTTTCCAGAGAATCCTTTGTTGTCCTTTCTTAACACTCCTCACAATCATTAACCCCTACTTGAAATAGGTCTTCCATTCTGGTCTAAGTTGGGCATCTTTTAATCATTTTCACTGAGAAAAATTAGTGCACCAACTCTGGCTCAAGAAAAAGTGCTTAAACAGAAATGGTAAAGCAGTTAAAAAATTTCAACCAATCTTGGCCCCAAAACACAAAAAAGAACCCCAAATGAGTAATTATCCCATAAGTAAATGAACATTAACTGTTTCTCAATTTTTATGAAAGACATATCATACACTTGGAAAAGATAAAACTATTTGTATACTTCTCAAGGTTTTAATTTGAAAAATATATGCAGAAAATATTTAAATTTAATGGCAAAAATCAATTGCTATGAAAGGGGATATTTTTTGCCTGATTCATATGAAGTAACAAATGTTTTTTGTTTTGTTTTGTTTTTTAACCTCTTTATTGGAATATAATTGCTTTACAATGGTGTGCTAGTTTCTGCTTTATAACAAAGTGAATCAGCTATACATACACACATGTTCCCATATCTCTTCCCTCTTGCATCTCCCTCCCACCCTCCCTATCCCACCCCTCTAGGTGGTCATAAAGCAAGAAGCTGATCTCCCTGTGCTATGCGGCTGCTTCCCACTAGCTATCTATTTTACATTTGGTAGTATATGTAAGTACATGCCACTCTCTTACTTTGTCCCAGCTTACCCTTCTCCCTCCCCGTGTCCTCAAGCCCATGCTCTATGTCTGCGTCTTTATTCCTGTCCTGCCCCTAAGTTCTTCAGAACCATTTTTTTTTTTTAGATTCCATATATATGTGTTAGCATACATATTTGTTGTTCTCTTCCTGACTTACTTCACTCTGTATGACAGACTCTAGGTCCATCCACTTCACCACAAATAACTCAATTTTGTTTCTTTTTATGGCTGAGTAATATTCCATTGTATATATGTGCCACATCTTCTTTATCCATTCATCTGTCGATGGACACTTAGGCCTCCAAGTCCTGGCTATTGTAAATAGAGCTGCAATGAACATTTTGGTACATGACTCTTTTTGAATTATGGTTTTCTCAGGGTATATGCCCAGTAGTGGGATTGCTGGGTCATATGGTAGTTCTATTTGTAGTTTTTTAAGGCACCTCCATACTGTTCTCCATAGTGGCTGTACCAATTCACATTCCCACCAGCAGTGCAAGAGTGTTTCCTTTTCTCCACACCCTCTCCAGCATTTATTGTTGGAGCAAATGTTTTGAGTTGATTTATTCATGCTATAAATACTTACGTGAAAGCATATCACATTAGCTTTAATCATGATTTTACAGTCCAAAAATGATCAAACACCCTTCCACTTCTGAGAGATGTTAATGTTCTAGAAAGCCTGATTAATTTCATCCTGTATATGTAGCTACGACTTAAACATCTTGAACTCGTGTAAAGAGTACTAATAGATAAAACCCACAAATGTAAGGCATCTTTAACTATTTCCCATACAGTTGAAATAATCTGCCATAAATTCATGATTTTAAAGAAATAATAAAATGAGTGAGTTGTGCTAGAAAGAATCCTAAGTTTAGTTTGCTGAGCAAACATGCAATGAATTAACTAAGACTCGGTTAATTCTTAAAAGCTAATCTTAAAAAATAAAGTCAGGGGCTTCCCTGGTGGTGCAGTGGTTGAGAGTCCGCCTGCCAATGCAGGGGACATGGGTTTGAGCCCTGGTCCATGAAGATCCCACATGCTGTGGAGCAGCTGTGCCTGTGCGCCACAGCTGCTGAGGCTGCACTCTGGAGCTCACAAGCCACAACTACTGAGCCCACATGCTACAGCTACTGAAGCCCAAGCGCCTAGAGCCCGTGCTCCGCAACAAGAGAAGCCACCGCAATGAGAAGCCTGTGTGCCACAATGAGGAGTGGCCCCCCCTCGCTGCAACTAGAGAAAGCCCTCCACAGCAACAAAGACCGAACACAGCCAAAAATAAGTAAATACAATAAATAAATTTATTAGGAAAAAAAAAGTTGGTTTGATTACCTCTCTGTGGCAATACTGGTTGTTTCACCTGTCTTCACCACTTCACAGCAGAATCCAAGCTAGAAAATTAAAAAGTACAGCATTGAAAATATCCAGATTCTCCCTTAAGTTCTGTGTGTATTTCACATAATTAATGCGTTAAGAATATGTATATGGTAAGTGAATATCAATTGTTCAGTGGTAAAGGAGCTTATTTTGTGTCCTTGTATTTAATTCAGTTTAATGAAATTAAATGTAACAAACTTTTTTGTTGTTGTTGTTAAATTCTCTACTAGGTGCCAGGCTATTAGGTGCAGAGAGAAGGAAAGGAAAATAACACATTACCTTGTCCTTGAGAACTCACTCTCCAGAGAGATTGTTAGACTACTCCCTCCCAAAAAAAAGCCAATGTGTACTTTGCCATCTACATTTGATTTTATTTCTCAGATGGACTGACTTGTGTCCATCTCCCAAATTCATATGTTGAAGCTCTAATACCTAGTACATTGAGAAGGTCTTTAAAGAAATGATTAAGTTAAAATAAAGCTGCTAGGGTGGACCCTAATCCATTATGACTGGTGTCCTTGTAAGAAGAGGAATTTTGGACACAAAAGAGATACCAGGGATATACACACACAAAGAGAAAGGCAGACATCTTTATGTCAAGGACAATGGCCCTAGGAGAAACCAACACTGCCATTTCTTGAACTTCTAGCCTCCAGAACTGAGAGAAAATAAATTTCTGTTGTATATGGCACCCAGTCTGTGATATTTTGTTATGGTAGCCCTAGCAAACTAATTTACCAGATTACAACTCATTTTTAAAAATGTATACATTTAATATATATTTCAGAATCTACTTTTCACTAGGTTCTCTACAATATAAAAGTAGTAAACAAGAAAGTCACCATCTCTGACTTTAACATACACTCAGAGTGGGAACGACTAATACTGCATATGTAACGATAGGTTTGATGAGTGTGAAAACTTTCATACAGTTCATTATGAGAACAGACAACAGGAGACCTAAGTAAATTTTATCATAGAGTTTTTCCTTATGGAGTTATTTCAAATCTATTCAAAGCTGTGTTTGGGCTAGCTAAGGAAGATGGCAGAGAAGGAGGAAGAGAGGAGAAACCACTGAGCCTTTATTAAACTGAAACCACTGAATCTTTATTAAACTGAAACCTTTATTAAAGTGAAACAGTTGATGCAGACAAACAGGAATCAACTGGTGGGAGACAAAACTGACAGAAAGGTGGGTGTTGAAAGAAGAAGAGTTGTGTAGGTCATGTTACCTACATGATAGTCAAATGTCAGAAAAATGTTTTTCAATAGAGCAGAGTCAATTGATTTTTTTCTATTTGGTTATATTTTGTTTGTTTTCACAGTTTTGTTGAGCTATGGTTTATATACCCAAAATATCTCCCTGTAAGGTATTCAATTTGATGAGTTTTGGCAATTTTATAGAGTCATAAAACCACCACCACAATTGAGATATTGAACGTACCAGATACTCCAAAGAATTCCATCCAGGCCCTTTGTGGTTAATTTTCTCCTCTATTCCTGCACAACCATCTATATCATTTGTTTTGTTTTATAGGTCTTTTTTCCCCCCTAGAATGTCATATGAATGGAATCATGTAATTTATACATAGTCTATTGTATTTAAATGTTTTCCACATAGTCTGTTTCATGTATGGATCCAAATTTTGTTTGTTTTCTGATTAACTTACTATGGAATATGTATAGTATACATACAGTTAGTATGTCAGTTTACCAACTGATGAGTAATTGATTGTTTCCAAGTTTTGGCTACCATGCATAATGCTGCTATGAATATTAATGTGTAGTTCTTTTTTTGGGCATATGTTTTATTTTCTTTTGGATAGCTATGCTTTCTTTTCTCTTGGATAACTATCTAGGTGCATATTTATATTATATTTAGGTAAAATAATTGACACAAGTTTAAAACTGATTTGATGTAAGAAATTATGACAAGGAAGAAGTCAAATATAGCTCATAATTTTCTGTCTTGAAAGAATGATTTAAGATAGTATGGCATTTTCTGAGATGAAAGAAATTTTTGAAATAGAAAATTATGATTATAGTTTGAAATCTTGAATTACTGTGATGAGATTCTGTGATGCAGCCAAATGGGGTATATTAAATATTGGGTTAAATAAAATCTCTACAGGTAACAAAAGTGTTCTTGGCTAGAAAGTACACATATTGTAATAGTACAGAGACAAATAAAATTCACAATATTGAACAAGATCAGTGGCCAGTAAAGTATGGTCCAAGGGCCAAACTACCTATTTTTGTAAATTAAATGCTGCTTTTTAATTGCTACACCATTGGTATACACATTGTCTATGCTACTTTCACACAACAATTCAGAACTAAGTAATTATGACAAAGACCAGATGACCCACAAAGCCATATTCACTCTCTGGTCCTTTACTGAGAAAAGTTTGCTGAGTCCTCGACATAATTTTCAAGAGAATATAGAGATATAAGAAAATACTGTAAGACAGTGTAGACTAGAGGGATAAGAATATTCTGCATTTAAAAATAAGGCGGAGGACACAGAAATCTAAACAGAAGATCCAGAGAAGTGTTCAGATTGTAAGGAGAAAAAAATAGGGAAGTGTTTTGTTGTAGAGTCCATGGACACAGAGTTTTAAAGAAGGAGAGGTAGACTGAAATCAAGAAATATGAGGTGAATAGAGGGCTGGGATAGGGAGGGTGGGAGGGAAAGAAACGCAAGAGGGAAGAGATATGGGGATATATGTATATGTATAACTGATTCACTTTGTTATAAAGAAGAAACTAACACACCATTGTAAAGCAATTATACTCCAATAAAGATGTCAAAAAAAAAAAAAGAAATATGAGGATTGAAAAATAAGTATACGGAAGTCATTGATAAACTTGCAAGGGCAATTGTGGTAAAACAATATAAATCCAATGGCAGTGGATAGAATTGGGAAATGGGTATTAGAGCAGGGTATTAAATGTATTCAATTTCTTATGGCAGTGGGAAGAAAGATGATTGAGTTGAGGTCTAGAATCTTTTTGCCTGTTACCCAGCAGGAGATCAGTGACCATTTGCTGCATTTGCTGTTGTCTAAATGGAACAACCCAAGGATAATGATAATTGCCAACCAGTGCACAGTGTACCTCAATACCTGATGGAGAATGTGAGGGGGTTATCAGTAAGCCAAATGTAGGTCTTGGTGGGTGAAGTGATGCTGTAGTGGAGGACACTGAGACTATAGTGAAATAACAAAGTGGAAAACAAGAAGGAAAAGTAGACCCTATAGTGTCATCACTCATTCATAAATGCATGATTGGGATAGGAATGAGGTGCAGAGGGCCTTGACATTTAATACTTATGGTTGGATTTTGGGCAAGTGTCCCCTTTGCCCGGTTTTAATTGGTCATACTACATGAGAATACTAAAACTTCCCAAACTTTACTTTATAGTGAATATTAAGTAACATCACATTTTACAAGGATAAGAAATATCAGCTTTGAATAAGAAATGTTGAAAGAAAGGGCACTAATCCCCACCAAATTTCAATACATCTGTCTTGAGTGCCCTGTGAAAAATTAAATGGCTAATAAGAGTAACTATTGATTATTGTGGTTAGAATAAATTCATGCATTTTACCCTACACATTATCAGACATGATAAAAGTTAATCAGGAAGTCCCACAGTCTAAAGGAATTGGTATTCTCACACAAACTTGGTGAATGCTTCCTATTTTATTCTAACTTTGAAAGGAAATGAAGTAAAATCCACTTTTTTATACTACTGTACATCACCATCCTCCCATTCACGCAGGGTATCTGAATTTGCAAGCATATTGAATCCAGAAACCAAATTTCAATTTCATCACTATTAAAATAAAAGTGATTCATTACAGAAATAACAGGATGATGTATTTCTTTCTTTTTTTTATTATTGGAGTAAAATTGCTTTACAATGTTGTGTTAGTTTCTGGTATACAATAAAGTGAATCGGCTATATGTATACCTATATCCCCTCCTTCTTGGACCTTGCTCCCACACCCCCATCCAACCCATCTAGGTCATCACAGAGCACCGAGCTGAGTTCCCTGTGCTATACAGCAGGTTCCCACTAGCTATCTACTTTATACATGGTAGTGTGTTTATGTCAAACCTAATCTCCCAATTCATCCCATCCTCCCCTTCCCGCCCTGTGTCCACATGTCTGTTCTTCTCAGAGAAACAAGTCAAAGAAGAATTTAAAACTGTGAAACTATATACATATTACTAGCTGAGGATGGTTTATTAATATGGCATATTAGAGGATCCAGTACGATGAATAAATTTAGGGAATAACTGGATCTGAGACTTTAGATACTTAATGGTAAGATACTTACTACTGAGATATTTACCATCACTTAATGATGAGATACTTAATGGTGAGAAACTGGATAATTCCCTAACATTTTCAACAAATGGTTCTGGAACAATATGTTCCATTGCCAACTCATAGTATTACATCTGGATCAACAAAACTGACAAAGTACAATAGTCCATAAGAGGCTTGAACACAAGACCTCTTGGGTCTTCTAGAAAAGACCTTATTGGCCTATAGGACATCTTTTCCTGGTTTGGTAACGATTGAGGCTCTTGGCTATGTTCACTGCTCTAGGCAGCCTGTCATCCTGTTTGGAATAATTTCTACTATAATCTTGGTTTGCTGTTGCCTCAGACAGATTAACCATTTATTCTCACAGCCTCTTAATGTTGCAGTCATTTGAGTACATGATGGGTAGCCTATGTTACTCACTCAGGTCCTAAAGGATCAAGAGTTAGAGTTCCTCAACTCTTCAGTTCTGGTTCTAGCTTCACATCCTAGGTCTTTCAGATGTGACCATAGGCAATTATAATATTTTGCCTGATGGTCTTCACAAGGCCAAGGGAGGAATATAATTTGCCCTTCCCACACCAGTATATTGAAGTTTCTAGGAGGAGTTGCAGTCAAGAACTCACAACCTTCAGGCCAGCCATTCTCATACACATATCAGAATTCCTAGAGTAAGAATCCCATTCAGAGAACACTTTATACAGTGTCTTGTCTAAGGCACTTTATCCACTCTGACTCAGTAATTTTTCAATAATGACATTACAAGAAAAAAAAAATCTCAGAACAATTGTTGTCAGGAACATAGACAAAAATTTAAAAAAAAATTCTAACAAGGTATTAAAAAATGGAATGCAACAATCCACACACTTGTGTAGATAGAGAGAGAGAGGGAGTATATATATGTAGGTTAGTACATATACATATATTCCTATGCCCTGTTGGCTGAGAAAACCTAGAAGCATTGACACCCCAGGATCAATAAGCACACTTAGCAGAAGATACCAGTCTCTAGTACCATTTGCCAATAAAAGAAATCAGTCAGTGTCCTTGGAGAAATGGCTGATTCTAGGACTGGGGCAGAAAATAAATGAGTTTGGAGCATCTTTCATTGCCAAAGTAAGGAAGTACTTATAAGCGAAAAAGAAACAATGATGGAAGTATGTCAAAAGGACAGAGAAGCCAACCAAAAGAGTTCCAAATAATTAAAACCAGAAATTTTGAGCCACAAAATAAAATAGTATTGCATTATAAACTTTAATATAGAATATATATACCCAGGTGTCCTAAGTGTTATAAATAAATGATTCAATAAATAAATGGTGCACAATAAAAAATTTCCCATTCAGAAAATTTCCAAATAATTTGTGTAGGTTCTTCACTCTCAAGGAGGTGAAGCAAAACTCCTTAAGTATAGACTGTGAAAATGACTTTATTCCAAAGAGTATAGTATGAAAAGTATGGAGGGGGGCAAAAAGATTAATTTAACAGTGGAGAAACCTGACAAACTCTGCGTTAACATCAGTGGTAGTAAGCCATGTTTATGATACATACCTTTGATATAATGTGATAAACAATGATGATTTACTTCTGTGGTTTTCCTCTGTCAAACCCAAAACTGCAGTCTATAATGAGAGAAACATCAACAAATCCCAACTGAGGACCACTCCACAAAATACCTAACCAGCTTTCTCGAAAACTGTTAATGTCAAGGAAAACAGTGAAAGTCTTTGTCACCATTATAACTGAGAGGATCTTAGGGAGACAGGACTACAAATTCAATATGGTACTTGGATGGGATCTTGGAATTGAAAACGATAATTAAGTAAAAACTAAGTCAATCTGAATAAATAATGAATTTTAGTTAATAATAATATATCAATATTAGTTAATTAATGGTAACACATGGACTATTCTAATGTAAGACATTAATAGGAGAATCTGGGTGTGGAGTATATGGAAACCCTTTGTACTATTTCACATTGCCTTTTTGTAATTCTATTCTAAATCTATTTCTTCTTCCTGGAAATATGTACAATGGAAGCTATGCTAAGGCTATCTCTGTGGGTTTTCATTATCACTATCAGGGATGCAAAATCTAGGTTAACAGATGGTACATTGGGGTGGAGGTAGGAAGAAATGTGATTGATTGAAAGGAAGTTTACAGATGGATAAGGAAACCAGAAAAGGAAATTATCACTCCATATCTAACTTAGCTTCCCAAAGCAAGATAATGATTTTCTTGGCCACTTCTGTGTGATGTAGTGCTGACTTATATTCAAAGTTGGAAGAAGCCCAAGATGTCTTTTCCATTGAAAAGGAGAATGTAACTGAAGCCAAATTCTAAGATTTACCCCAAAACAACTTGAATCATTTGAAGAAAAGACATCATCCAGTATTTCTTGTTGAATATCCTGATTAACAGCAGTTGAATTTATCACATCTGTAGTATTTCCTTGGTTGTGTTATCATATAGTTTCTTTTATAATCTTAAAAGAAATACTACCTTAGAACTAGACTGTATGCTTTATGACTGGCAGAGAGCAGCTGGTGCACCATGTGGCCGTGAACCAGGATGGCATTTTTTTTAGACAACTGTATGGATACAAAGCAAAGGGATTTTTACTGCCTGCTCCTATATCAGATTCTGCTTTGTTCTTAGACCACATATGAGTATGGAGCGATCATTATAAAAGTGGCTATTGAAACAGCATAACGTCCGAAATGATGAATGTTGGCAATGTAACAGCTAAAGATCAGTGATAATTTGTTTCTGAAACTTCAGAAAAGATATTTATGCAAAGTCATTTTTTGCATATTGATTGAAATGCACCTTGAAACACATCTCTGAACATGATCAGCTAACAATTGCCCAGATGACATATTTGTTGAGGGTGCATATAATTTACTTGAATTTCACCATTACCACAAGTGCTCAGCACTTTGATGACTCAGCCATCACTTGCCCCAATGTAGTAAGATGTTCTTAAGGCTTTGGAAACTGGATTTGGTATGGACTGGACATGGAAAGGATTTTTCTGGAGGCTCACCTTGGGTATGATAAGACTTGTTAACTTAGACAGGAACACAAGAGGGAGCTATTTTCAAGGAAACTGGCCATGTTCAAACAGTGTACCTGAAGAGGAAGAAAAAGTTTGATCAAATTAAAAGACAGTTATCAGGTGAGCTGGTGTCTCAGGCTATATGAACAGCTTAAAATTGGTAAGTCGTCACTGATAAATGTGGGTAAACATTCAACCATAATCATCATGACCACATGTTGAACTGCTAAATTAGGGCAATGGGAATTTGTGCCTCAGAGTCTCAAAAGTTAAGTTACACTGTTGCTTTGCATGCTACACTGTTGCCTGTCTTGAATTCTTTCTTAGTTCTTAAAACTAAGCCACCTTAAAACAGGGTGATGCCTGTTTTGTGTTGTGAGATGGATTGTAAATCTGAACCCAAACCACTGCAGCAGGTTGAACAGGGTGGAGACTATTGCTCCATTAATAGAAATATATCCATGGTCATTGGATCCAGTAATATCATACCAAACATGATCACTTAGACCTTAATTCATATTGAAGTCTTCCTTTTTTATTTAAGCAAAACCTTTTGAGAATAGTAATACGTATGCTAAAATGTGTATAGATCATAAACGTATACATGAATTACACGAATGAATTTCATGAATTAAACTTTCTGTGCAACCAGCACCCAGATCAAGAAATGTCTTCTTTTTAGCATACCAAAAGCCCACTTTGGGCTTTCTTTCTGGTCATTATCTCTCTCCAAGACAAGCTTTCTTCTGACTGTCATAAATTATTATGTTTTACCATTGTTTAAACTTTATAAAACTGGAAGTCAGAAGCAAAACCTTTTGAGATTGTTTTCTTTTGATTAAGGTTGTTTCCAACACTTTAAATCATGCTATTGTGCGGAGCAACGATTTGCTAATGTTCATGGCTACATAATATGCACCATAGGAACACACCTTGATGTACCTATACATTTGGAGTGACACGTAACTTCTCATCACAGGTGTTCTCAGGAAAGATGATTATTGTTTTTTTTAATCCCATATTAAAAAAATTAGAGAAAAACAATTTTAATCTTGAAATATTTCTCTGAAAAGTTGATTTCAATTCTTGCAGCTCTCCCTTTTATTTAGAGTGTTCTTCCCACAAAAGCCTAACTTTTAGGTCTCAGTTTCAATTGCCCCTCCCCCTTTAGAGTGGCTCAAAACCAGATTTCCCAATCCTTTGATATACAATCGTTGTTAACATGTATCGCCTTCCTAGGATGGACATCTGAGCTCAGTGGTGAAGCCTGACACCAGATTTTGCTCTCCTGTTTGCTGCTCTCAGTTATTTTTGTTGTTGTTGTTATTTTCCCTTTGGGGAATTCCTCTTGCTTTCTGTGAGCTTGCAAAACATTTAAAAATAAAGGTAATGATACTTTATATAACATATACTTAGTTTGCAGTGTGAAGTCTTTTCAGACTATCTAGCCAAACAAACTGTCAGAAAAATAAATTCCTTGAAGCTTTTTAGGGTTAAACTTTCACTTCTACAAACATAGAAGTTGTATGGAGAAATGTGTGATAAGTCTTATTTCAGGCATAAGATGTTGTAAATAAGTAATTTGAACACATATATACCCCGATGAGTTGTTTATCATTTTAATATTTGTTATTATAACATGATTACTGTCGTATTATTCTAACAACCTTACGTTGGTTTAAAAAAATCTGATTCAATCTGCTGTCATAATCTCTGTACATATTTTCTATGTAGATATCAATATACTTTTTCTTGCTCTGGAAATATTATGAAAATCCTATGAGGTCTTGCTGCCTATGATGCGTAATATGCAAGTAAATTATTTTATTCCCATTTCAAACTGAAGGTATTGATAAGAAACACATACAAAATCCAGTAAAATGAAAAACGTTAAATATCTTTGTAAGTAAAACATTCCTGTGTTGCTTATATATGAAAAGATAAGATTTCATAAAATTATATGTTTTCTTTTTAATTGAAGAGATTTTCATCACTCTAGATATAAAACTGTAGCTTAAAATGACCCAAATTATGCACGTTAAATAAAAATACACTGCCTTCAAATCTTGTGCTTCTATTTCTTCAATATTGCTAGATGGTCCATTTTGATAAAAACCCTGTTACCAGATCATTAACTCCATTTCAGAATGACATTTCATAGACTAATCAAAACTAGATGAATGTGTCACAGCTACTCTATTAATAATCATATGACTAGAATTGCTGGTGACAGAAATAATGGGCTAACTACCACTTTTTGACCTCTCGGGTAAACAATAAAGAAAATAGTGCTATTTCTATAAAATTTTCATTTGTCTTCCAGTTTAATAAAATACCAAATTCTAAAAGGATTTGCAGAAATGATTCAGAAATATGTACATTCTTTGTATTTTCTACCATGCTGAGCTTATTTGAATGAGAATATATTCAAATATATATATATATATAATACATACATACTATAGATATATCAGGAATTCCAATTATATAATAAAAATTTCCTTGAATTCTTGAAAATAAATTATTTATAACACTTTATGGATATGAAAAGCTGAAAAAAAATATCTTGCTGAAGCTAGAATAATTCTAGAAAGAAATATTTTATTGAATACTTTGTTTAGCAAGTGTATACTCAATGATTTTTTTAATATGAAGACTAAAATTTATTAATAGGAGGTTTCTTTCTATTTTGAAAAGCTGAAACTTTGTTAATTCTAATTAATATAAATGGCAAATGTTCACCATAGTATTATTCTTAATATAAGAGAGATGGCCACTTTGAAACATATCGAAACTTTTGGGGGACAAAGATTTGGAGGAAGCAAATAATTAGAATAGTGTATGTGTGGTTGTTACCAAGACTGTTGCCCCAGAATCATACCCGTGCCCCTCCCTGGAATGGAAACCAATTGCTCTTATCTAAGTTTCAGGAGGAAGCTGCTGTCAATGAAAAAGATGTTGCCTTCCATATCGGTAAACAAAGGATGTTGAAGCCATCAAGCTGTCACATTACAGCCGCCCCCCATGGTGAGCCTTGAAGGAACTAAGAATAGAAAGTGTGCCTGCCATGAAGGAATCAGTCACTGCAGCCAGCCCTGCAGGTGCACCCTGAGAAGACTCAGGATGAGAAAGCACAGGATACTGGCCCCAGGTATCTGAGGTGCATATCAAAGGTATGATTATAGTGAGCCTAGACTCTTGCATCTTCCCATATATAGAAGAGTGCTAAATTCTTTAACCCGAGATGTCTGGTTTTCTTTAACAGTAATCTTTCGATGTTTTGACTACCTGGTCTTTGTTGCAAAAACTCCTTGTATCCTGGCTCCTCCCTGACCCCTTCAGAGCAGTCTCTCAGAGCTCTCTGAGATGCTGTGTCCTGGACTTAAGTCCTCAGTTTTGTCTGCCGAATAAAACATAACTCTCAGCTTTTAGGCATGTGCTTTTTTTTTTTTTTTTTTCAGTCGACACTGCAAAGAGAAAAACAAGAACTGGTTAGAACCAACCAAGCCAAAGATGGCGAAAGATTTGACTTCCAGTAGATCTTGAGCTTCATTATACACTCATTGTAATACATTAGCTAAATGACACAGGCACCAGAACAATGACAGTTGACAATTGCCATGACAACAACCAGAAAAGCCCACACAAGGGCTTAAAGGAGTGCTGCATCAGTTCTGGGTCCAAACCACACCCCTGTTGTTGAATAACTCATGAATATTCCTCCCACTCTCTAATCCCCTCCCTTTTACCTTGACCCTCCTATATATGTGGTGTCTCTGCCTCTATTGGGTTGAGAAGGTGATTTGCAAACTAAGTTCCTGCTTCTCTCTGATCATTGAGTAAAGCTTGTGAGTTCCAGTCGCAGCATCAGTTTCATTATTGATTGTGAAAATCTGAGCAGAAAAAGAAACTCCCTAGCTGAAACAAAGAGTTTCGAACCTGGGCTAGGACCCTGGCATGGGTCCACGTAACCAATTCAGTAACGTGGTCACAAATAATTGAGCATCAGAGAGGCAATAAATGAAGCTACTTTTATAAAATCTGAGGCAGAAAATTTTAGATAATTGATTAGTAAGTACATACAAAACATTTACCAACAAATGCTACAGAGGTACCAGCTATTCAAAACACATATTGACATAATCATCTTATGCCAACAATAAAAATCTGGATAGGTATACTCTGTACCAATGAATTATTGTCTTTTTTCTTGTTTTTTTAGGGTAATACAAGACAAAATATAATTAAATAAAATCATATTAATTTACACATTTTACATACACTTTACATATAAATATATAATTTATATACAATGTATTTTATATATATATATACACACATATTTGAATCACACAGTCTTTCTCCATTAGCTTGATTTTATAATATTAATATATTTCTGAACTTGTGGAGATGACTTATGAGTTGTTTTAGCTATGCCTATAAATAATGGCAAAAATGGCAAAAATCAAAACAAAAGTAAATAAAAATAGCTCATTAATGAGGTTTTACAGTTAAATAAACTTTCAAGTATGGCATTTATGAATTGCCATAACATTATACCCATGAAGAAATAATGCAGGGTGGGGAGAGATAGAGAAATAAACACAGACACACACACACAGGCACAGAGAGTTTAATGTTTACTCACTTGACCAATTGACAACCCTTTTATCACACTTTATTTCATAGAATAGTGTGACTTCATTTTTTTCCAACAATATATTTGAATCTGTTTTCAAATGTAAATTGTATCTTATTCCTTTCAAATAACTTTTTGAATTGTGTTTACTTGAGTTCCTGAGGCCTTCTCTGTCTCCTGAGCGTTCAAGAGGAATTCTTGGAATTGTGAGGCACAGAATCTTAGGCTCTCTTGTGCAAAAAGAGCTCTAAAATTGATGTACACACTAAGGAGAAGTAGTTACAGTTGCTTCTTTCTTTTTTCCTAACATGCAAATCTCAGGCTGGAAATAGTCATATTTTTTCCAAAATATTATCTGAGATTTTTATGGCAGCACATTTTTAATACCTTAGAGTCAATATTATACTTATTTTCCTAGTGTTGATGAGATCCTCGAGGCCAAGAATTTTAGCATAATTATCAGCCCCTTTTGCAATACAGGTTGCATACATAATAGGAATAACATGAAATAAATTTCATAAAGATGCATTTTAAAAGGTAAATTTTTATTCTCTCTTAATATTTTCAGTTCCAGAGGGGGGAACCACTTCCTACAGAGCACCAGAACTCTTAAACAAGGATAAAAAAACTTTTGCTTCTTTAAAGTTGCTCATTAAATCTCTTAAAATCCTACTTAAAGATATATTCAAATAGTACATTTAGATAATAAAACTATAAAAAGTTTATTTAATACTTTTATTTTCTTGTGCATAGTCATGTAAAAATTATTAAACATAAAATTTTCATAATAACGAAAATTGAAAACATATACAATCCAGACCTTCCATCAAATGTGTATTAAAACAGTATTGTTAAGAGCTGAAGAAAAAGCAGTAATATATTCTTATAATGTTCTCTTGATATATATTACATATTTTTATGTATTATGTATCATGCTTGTGTTTATTATATTCTTAAGATTTTACAACATTTGGATTTATGGATTCCATAACATGATTAAGCTCTATACATACACATACCTCTAAGAGTTTTACCCGACCTTAATACACAACTATAAATAAGAGAATGAATGATATATTTAAGGTACAAAGAAACAAATATAAATCAATACTCTTAGTACACTATTATCACTACTGAAACACTACTCTTCAGAATATCGTAGGAATTTAACATTCAAAATCCTTTGGGTTTTGATTTAAAAGGGGTTTAAGTTTCAGGAGCAATTTAGGAGAGCAGATATTCATTTATGAGAAAATAAATAATAAATCAAAATTGAATGATAACATGAGTAAAATGCTTTGAAAATATTTTATATTTATATGTCCAATTAACAAATTTAGGGTATTATTATCTTTTTATGTTTGTCATATGAAATATATATATATTGTTATGTTAACTGTTTGAGGGAAATAATTATCAGGCTAACATTTACTTTGTATAAATTAACTAGCTATCCAATACTAGTTCACCATTTTCTATCCAAAATATTTAGGTCAAGATATTTTTCAGAATTCAGTTTTAACTAATAAAATTAATATAGTGTATATTTCATGTATTACAGAAAGCTCAAGTGAGGTCAGGAGCATAATTCAGAATCAAACACATTAATATGATTTTTAAAAGACTATTAATAGTATTATAGTTTATTTAATATTTACTTGTAGAATATGAAATTTATAAAAGATGTCATGGGATAGTTATAGACCATAGCTAGTTTAGTATATATCTAAGAGCAGTGTTTGATAAGTCGTATACTAAACTAAATACCTGTACACATGCGTAAATGTTAATTACCCTTGGGTATTAGAGGATCTTTGAGAAAAAGGTAAATCACTATTGCTCCCGACTTCACCATCTTGATCCAATCGAATTGGATATTTGATGATGAGAAAGATACAAGGTCCTTAATTATCAAAGCTGTGCAGAATAGTCTTTGTAAGGACCTCTTCCAGTGGCATCTGCCTGATTAACATGAATTTCTATCTAAGCAGCCTTAAGACCAAAAATTACATGAGCACACATTTTTATCATGCAAAGATATTTCTTTTCAAATAGTTTACAATATCATGCTTATCATCACTGCTGTCATCATTCACTGTTACGTTAAACCCCATGTTCAGCATTTTCACTCTCTCAAGAAATGCATAAGCAGTATTTCATATTTAATGTGTACCATGTTTTAGATGTCAGCTAGGTCTAACTTATTTTACACTTTCAGCTGATAAATGCTGACATACTTAGCAGGGTTTTAAATGATTTTCTCATTAGCAACACAAAACTCTTTAAAGCCTTCACTTGAAAGTTCATTTTCAAACATCAATGAGTGCTGAAGTCTGTACTAGGCATTTGCTCTCAGCAGCCCATCACACCATGATTAGTAACTGGGTAAATGGCATTCTTTTTTTTTTTAATTTTTATTTATTTATAATAAAAAAAAATTTTTTGGCTATACCACGTGGCTTCGGGATCTTAGCTCCCCTAGCTCCCCAACCAGGGATGGAACCCAGGCCTTCTGCAGTGAAATCGTGGAGTCGTAACCATTGGACTGCCAGGGAATTCCCAAAAATGGCATTCTTAACAACTTTTATGAAGTCTTGGTCCAAGAAATCTCTTAACTGTAGCAAGGACACAGTAATCTAACTGTAGCAAGCACACAGTAAACCAAGGAATCGACCAAACAAAGTGGTTATATATGTTATTCATGGAGGACAAAAGTTCTTAGTCCTAAAGCTGTATAATAGGTTCACATTGGGTGGAAGTAACTGCTGAAAAGATTACATTTTGCAAAATTAGAAAGTAATATGCAAGGCAGTTTTCCCGGAATACTAAAATTTTACACTTATTCCCACCCATCTTGCCTACAAATCATTTGTGCTACTGGTCAAAGTGATTATTAAAGAGGTTAGAAAATATTTCATTTGTTACCCATGTCTTTATGTTTTCATAAATTAAAAAAAAAATGCTCGTCTAAATTACATACACCTTTCAAATATCTCAGATGCTGGCTTTTCCTGAACATGAACTACAACTTTTTAATTTATGTGCCTGTAACATTTGCATCCCAGAACAATTATAGTGTGTTTAATGTCCCTAAATATTTGGTGATTTTTTTCTCAGGAATTATTTGTTTTTGAAGAATACAGCCTTAGGCCAGAGTGGTTTCATTAGAACTATAAATTGTATATTTTCAGAGTTAAGATTTTTAATAATAAATTTTTCAATGTAATTTTCAGTTGCTACATGATCAGCATACATTTTTCACCATAAATTTTGTTTTTATACAGTATAATTTTTCTTAAATTTCTGTATCCAGTCACCTGAATAGTCACACTTGTTTTCAAAGTTTGAATCTTTATGGTATAATGTAGCTCCTTTCATGACATACTACCTACTGAGTGACATGATCACTTCCTCATTGAGAACCTATTCAGGTAACACAAGGTCAAGATCTTCATTGTCTGCCCCGTTCAATGTTTCTCTGTTACCTTAGTTCTTGGTCATTGCTATTATTGTAAAATTTCAGCAACTGAGCTCTGATTCTTTAAGTTGTACTTGTTAGTGTCTGCATCTCATATTATTCAGTAAACCTCCTTAGAAATGCATAACAGCACAATTCTTTTTTTTGTTTTTTATAAATTTATTTTATTTATTTATTTTTGGTTGCGTTGGGTCTTCATTGCTGCACGCGGGCTTTCTCTAGTTGAGGCGAGCGGGGGCTACTCTTCCTTGTGGTGCGCGGGCTTCTCATTGCGGTGGCTTCTCTTGTGGAGGAGCACGGGCTCTAGGCGCACAGGCTTCAGTAGTTGTTGCACAAGGGCTCAGTAGTTGTGGCTCACGGGCTCTATAGCGCAGGCTCAGTAGCTGTGGCGCACGGGCTTAGTTGCTCTGCGGAATATGGGATCTTCCTGGACCTGAGATCGACCCGTGTTCCGTGCACTGGCAGGCAGACTCTTAACCACTGCACCACCAGGGAAGTCTCGGCACAATTCTTTTTTCATTTATGATACTGATGATGACAGACACAGTCTTGTCATCTGGCTTTATCCATGCAAGTGTTTTTATACATCTTTTTACATTTTTACACTTTCATAGAATAATTGAGTAATGTCACAAAATAGGAATAACAGTAAACTAAGTATCAGTAATGAGCACAGCATTTGTTCTTGGTAGGAGTGCTTGAGGTCTAGTAGTTCTCTCATGCCCATTCAAGTAACCTGAGCACAAAACATATGGATAAATAGAAAACATCTTTCGTTCCCAAAGCTTTTCCAGTGTCATAATTTTGGATAAAATTTGTGGGCGTATAAGTACAAACCATACAAAGTATTAAATGTCATAAAGTATGCGGAAGTAACAATTTACTGTGTCAGCCATATAAAATAAAACCTTATATTCACAACATTTGAAAAATTAATATAATCCCATAGTAAAGCTAAGAGTTACAAGGAGCTTGAAGTCCATTTACTAATGTTACTCCACTAAGTTAATCTAAACCCTGAATTTAATAAAGATAATAGCACATTTATATATTGTTACATTTTACGGTTATCCTCATTGATATCCTATCATATGATCCCCAGGAAATCACTGTGAAGTAG
Organism: Stenella coeruleoalba; assembly: GCF_951394435.1. Classification (NCBI taxonomy): domain Eukaryota; kingdom Metazoa; phylum Chordata; class Mammalia; order Artiodactyla; family Delphinidae; genus Stenella; species Stenella coeruleoalba. Next base: position 17,686,874 of record NC_137148.1, on the reverse strand, counting down.
GAGAGATAAATATCAGTATTATATTCTTACAGACAAACGGCTGAAGGATTAGACAGAGTGTCAAAACACAAAGAAAAGGTAATTATTTGATTTTTAATGTTTTAATATGATATTCTATCACACACTCTGCAGCAGTTACTGGATTTGTTTTATAACAAATTGATTTTATAATTAAATAAAAATGAATGTGACTTACAAATCATAGTGGAAGAGCCATGAGACAAATTATTTTGCTATCTTGTAAATCACGGAAAAAAAAATGCATAGAATATGACCTTGTCTGGGAATCACCTGCATCATGCCATAAATTTATATAAGATCTTAATATCTTTATAGCTAATTCATTCATACTTTTGTCCTATAGAAAATAAATATTGCTCTACACTATTGGTTGCATCAAGGGTGTACATGATAAGAGTCTTATTCTAATTACTGATTAATGTATAGGTTGTTCAATTAATTCATTTAAAGTTATAAGATGAATAAGTGTTGGAGATTTAATGTACAGCAGGATGGTTATAGTTAACAGTATTGCATTATATACTTAAAAGTAGCAAAGAAGGTAGATTTTAAATATTCTCACCACAAAAAGTAATGATAATTATGTGAGATGATGGAGGTATTAGTCATTGAATAAATGAAAATTATATGCTGAACCCTGTACGCTGGATTGGAAAACAAACAAGTAGATTAGTCCCTGCTATTAAGGGCCCTCATGGATTTCTAGACATATAGACATACAAATTATATTACCAATAAAACATATGTATTATTTCCCAAAGTAATTATACATTATATATATAGAATGTATAATGTATATATATTGTATATATTATATATATATAATGTAACTATCAATAGATGTATTCTCATAAATTTTTCAGTTATAATGTCTTATGCTTTATTCACATGGGATTAAAGTAGAAAAAAATTTTAAAATAAAGTCACTGAGCTGTTAATGCAGAGTGGTGCCTTTAAGACTGCATGCTCAATGCTTTCAATTTAAAATGAAAGAAGCATCTCAGGAGCATTTATTTATAAACTGGGAAGGATGAATGCAATTAAAATAAATTGGCTGGCAAGGGTTAATTACCATTTTCTTATATTTCTCGAATCTTTTCTTTAAGCACAGGTCATAATTTAACTCAATATAATCCTCTGTAGAAATATCCATATGAGAACCAAATTTTCACTAGACGTTATTTACTTGTGTCATTTTCAAACCGTTGGATCACTTTTCACAAATCATTAATATAGTTCTCCATTATGCTCTTCAAAATTCTAATTTAAATAATCCTATTTCTGTCTGGTAGACATTGAATCATGAATATGGAATGACTTCACCTCACTTCACTTGAAATTCACTTAATTTTCAACTCTGTTAGCTGTGAGGTGAGTAGAAAATAATTTAGTTCAAAATTGCAGTACAAAAAAAAAAAAAGAAAAATTCAGTCCAAGGTGTGCTGCTGTCCTAAGAAGAGGAACTTTTTATTCAGTGTCCTAAATTGAATTGTGATTTATATCACAGTTTTGAGTGATTAAATTCAAATTATCAAATTGTTTTTTTCTCTTTGTACCTGTGTCATTGTTTATCAGTTTCATGTGTATTTCATAATTATTTGTGACATCACAGATTGGTCAAGTTCCTGTACCTTGACTTACATCAGGTCAATTTCAAGAGACAGACTTGAGCATTCTCCCTCCTTCACCCTCCCAGCACCATCCTTTTCTGTCTCTTTCTCTCTCTATTTTAAAATCTAAAGCAAGCATTACTTGTTTGGTCCTTCTCATTTCACTTTTGTGACAATAGAGATATATAATGAATGAGTTCCCCATTTTAAAAATATATACATTATTTTTGAGGTATACATATACATCTGAATACATTATTGATGTATTGATAGTTGTATTAATTGGTACATGATGGTCTTACTATTTGACTATGCAATTCTGCTATCAGGAATTTACCTAATAGCAATGCTCACATATATGTGCCAAGGTATATATAAGACAATAACCAATTCAAGTTTATTTATAATAGTGAAAATTTGAATATTCACAGCAATAGGAAAATGACTGACTGGATTATTTTACTTTTGCATTTCAGCTAATTCAAATAAGGAGATAGAAATATAGATGTTAATTGAATATATCTGTAATATTTTCTTTATTGAATGAAGGCAATTTTCCGAAACATTTTTAGAGTCAGATTTCAATGATGTAAATGCAACAGAAACAAAGGAAAAGTATGGGTTTGTATGAATATGCCTTTTGTTCACATTATATAGAAACTGATATCAACTCTTAAAATCACTGGAGAAACAATTATTCCTCCATGTTTACGTTTCATATTACATTTTTAAGCTACATATATAATATTCCTATAGGTACAGTTTTTAAGAACATTTTAATGAATTATATGGCATTTCCCCCAATAGATATTAATATGATAATAGCTGCCCCTCCCACTAACAGATTTGGTTTATCCAAGAAAAGATGCTTCTGCTGCTGGTCAACAGTTTAATCATCTGTATGAAGCCCTCCAAATATATAAGTGTATACATGTTCCTCATCAATTTTCCCATTACTATTTAAATGTTTACCTCCCAATTTCAAAATAGAAATTAAATTAAATTTGAAATGCTCTCTTCCTTTATTTCCCTTGTGGGATATGTTTCTGTTTTCATCCTACCTTTCTAGAATTCTTCTTACTGTCTTTTTTGGCACAGTCTGTCCCCATAATGTCAGCATCTCCAGGGCCTCAGCGTCTGGTCTTCATTTCCTTCTCTGCCGTCACTTTGCATGCATTCTCATCCACTCTGTGCCTTCAGTCATCATCTTTTGTTTTTGTTTTTGGCCACACCACATGGCGTGCAGGGTCTTAGTTGCTGGACCAGGGATTGAACCAATGCTCCCAGCAGTGGAAGCACAGAGTTTTAATCACTGGACCGCCAGGGAAGTCCCAGTCATCATCTCTTTGCTCGTAGCTCTTCTGTATCTCCCAATGAAGTACTATCTATACATTCTAAACATTTTGTACAATTTCTTACTAGGTATTACACCAGTACCTCAATACCAGTAAGTACAAAATAAATTTAATATCATGAAACATGCTGCCTGAAATACCAGCATAAGTGAACCATCACAAAACAACCCAGAATTCCAGCCCCAAGTCTAAAACCATTTTCTTCTTCATTATATGTAATTAGTAATGAAGCACTCAAACCTGCCAAGTCTACCTTCTTAATATCTCTCAAATATGTTCAAGCCAGTATCTGTCAAGAAACATCTTCTTCATTTAGGTAATTATCACTTTTCACCAGAATTACAAAAAAAAATTATCCTAAATCTCTCTTTTGTTTTCATTTTTTACCTCAATTCACGTCTCTAATGTATACACTTTCCAAGATGGAGCTCAAAGAATGTTTGTACAATGTAGTTTTGATGAAACTACACCACCTTTCTGCTTCTATGGTTCTTTGAGTCCTTGTTGACTCAGTGATATAATGTAAACTCCTTTAATGTTGCTATACATTGTGACTTTGTGATTTGCCACCCTTTTTCTCTCCAGTCTCACATAAATATCTGTGTTCACCCAGGCCCCACTGTATTGTCCTTCTGAATCAGTTCTGAATAAAGTTTATTATAGATTTTCCCTCTACTTTGATTCTAATCTCTCCAGTTTCTTTAAACTGGAAAATGATTGTGTCAAACTCCATTGAAAAGCCTTTTTCAAAACAAGCCAGGTTATACATCACTCCTGTGTACTTACAATCTTGTGTTTCTCCCTGTTATAATGCATTTCGCATAGTATTGCAAATACCTATTCACTCAACAGTTTCTCTATTACTGGTTAACAGACAAGTCCAGAGTTCTGTTCATTATAAAATATATTTTCACTGCCCAGCAAAATTCCTGTTACAAAGTAGGTGCTCATGAAATACTATATTACTGTAATACTTTAATAAATGAATGGGTACATGAGAAAATGCTATAAAAATGGTATATATTTGCCTTCCCTGGAAATGAATCAAAAAGTTATAATAATCACAATGTGTACTTGTAAAGATATTGCCCTAAAAGCTATCACATCTAAAGTTAATCTAAATTAGCATGTACTTAAAACACTTAGCACGGTTTAGTATACAAAAGTTATTCATAAGAAATCATTCAAACTGTTAATTCCATCCCATTTTAATTATAAATGTGATAAGTAAAAGTCACTCATTGACACTTCTCTCATTGAGTTGTGAATCAATTTTCCCTTTCCTTGAGTCTTGAATGACCTGTGGCTGTTTTGATGTATAGAATATAACAGAAGTGGGAAGATGTCCATTCTATGCCTAGTAACCCCTGAATCAAGAGGAAGGATTCAAAGCAGTTCAGCTTGTGATCCATTTACTCCTAATACTGGAAGGGCAACCCAAATTTGAAAAGCAAATAAGGTATTTGCTAACAGTAAGGATTGCTACATAAAGAATGCCCTTGGTTGGATAAGACTGGCTAAGGGTTATCTATGGTAGATAAATTCAGGACTAATGGATTTATGAGGAACAGATCCCTAGAGAATGTCAAGTAAGACAAATAATTCCTCTGAAAAGAAATAGGAAATGCTTCATTACTTAATGCTTCTTCTGCTGTATGGAGTAATCACCCACAATGAAGCACCTGGAAACCAAATCTATTATTCTGGCAAGAGAGTGCATGTTTGATGTGAGCATAATAGACCAACAACCAGTTCTTAACATCCCAGACCTCTGTTGGCTTTCTTTGAGTTTCTTCATTGACTGAATTATTAGTAATCTCAAATTCAATTAACACGTACACCTGAGTCTGATTTGTCACTTTGATTCTTTGTGTTACATGGTCTACAAACCTGTATGATATATAAAGAAGGGTTGTGACTTTAACTGTGTCCTGAGATTGTTTATTACGCAGTAATAGATAACCAGTACACTGAAGAAAATAGTTTTAATCTCAAATGGAAATAACAGAAAAAGAAAATCACACACAAAAACCCACAACTAATTTAATTTGTGTATAAAAACTGGGAATTTGGTTTTATGTAAACAACAAAATCCCTTAACAAATAAAATATCATAACTGTAAATGTCTGAGTAATTTATGAAAATTGAAAACCCAGACATGTTTTGCAAAATATATTCCCTGATACAGTGAAGTTGTACAAATTTATTAGGACATACACAATTATTAAATTAATTGTATTAATTTCACTTAAGTTATTTGATTGCATTAAAAGTGGAACAATTAAAGTGCATGGCAGGTTTCGCACCACTGGTGCTTTCAAAATAGAGGACAAATACAACATTTTAACAGAGCTCTACCAGCTGTGCACAGAATATTAGCACTCTGGCAATGATCTCAGTGTAGCACACACTCTAAGGTGCTTAACTTATCTCATGCTGAGAGTAATGCTAAACCTGCATGCATACTTGAAGTACTACATAAGCTACATCTAATTTCAACAAACAATAGCAGATAATAGACCCCCGGTATTAGTTTCTGTCCAAATGAACACCTAGCTAGAAAAAGCCCACATCAAGAAATATAATTTTAATAACAAATTCTTAATCTTTGTCCACAACCCAATTTCTCATGAAAATTAGTAATGTCTTCTGATAGAGAAAAAGGTATTTTAGGAGTATGTTCTACTACCTTATCAAAAGCACATGTAGGGTTGGCTGCAGTGCACCAGCCAGATCTCTCCTTCAGGACAGAATCCTTCAGTGACTCAGCGGCTGGTAATGTTGCTTTCTGACAGTTCACAGCTGACTTCTTTCCCAGGAACAGCCTTTAGCTTAGGGAGGGAGGTGCACAGACTAAAAGCACGTGCCTTCCAAGAGAGGGAGCCTATGTCCTATGGCTGCTCAAGGTTGGGATATAAACCATGGTCCCTTTTACTCACATGGTTTGATGCTCTGTTGCTAGGTGCATACAGAGTAAGGATTGCTATGTCTTCTTGGAGAATTGACTCCTTTATTTTTATGCAATACCCTCTTTATCCCTGAAAACTTTCATTGATTTAAAGTCTACTATGTCTGAAATTAATATCGCTACTTCTGCTTTTTTCATTACTGTTAGCATGGAATATATTACTTCATGAATTTACTTTTAATCTACATATGTCTTTATATTGAATTTGGGTTTTCTATAGAGCACGTATAGTTAGGTCTTGTTGTTTGTCCACTCTGACAATCTCTGTCTTTTCATTCGTGAATTTAGACCATTGACATTCAAAGTGATTGCTAATATAGTTGGATTAATATATATTATAATCATTGCTATACCACTTCACTTAGTGTGAGTACCTAATACTAATAAAATAATTCTAATTCTTTCCTCCGGTCCCTTGTATCTTTGCTGTCATTCATTCTATTTATATATAAAAATGCAAAGGCATTAATTTTATGATACAGACTTAAGTTTGCATAATTTATGCACTGTTGGTATTATTTTAAATAAACTGTTATCTGTTAGATCAATTATGATAAAAATAAAAGGCTTTTATTTTACCTTCATTATTCCCTCTTCAACACTGTTCCTTACTTTATGTAGATCTGATTTTTTGATCATAGTATTTTTCTTTCCTCCAAAGAACTTCTTTTAACATTACTTTCAGGGTAGGTCTACTGACAACAAATTCTCTTAATTTTTTTTTTGTCAGAGAACACCTTTATTTCTCCTTCATTTCTGTAGGATTTCACTGGGTACAAGATTCTAGATTCGTGGGGTTTTCTCTCAACATTTAAATAATTATTTTTTTCCTCAAAATTTAAATATTTCACTTTATTTTCTTCTTGCTTGCATGGTTTCTGAGAAGATTCAGATGTAATTCTTATATTTGTTTTTCTGTAGGTAACATGTTCCTCCCCCCACCCCCACCCCCACTGGCTTCTTTCAGGACTTTATTTTGATTTTGTCTAATTTGAAAATGATATGTAGTGATGCTTTTTGGCATTTATTATGCTTGATGTTCTCTGAGCTTACTGTATGTATGGTTCGGTATATGACATGAATTTGGGGAAATTCTCAGTCATTATTATTTCAAGTATTTTAGTTGCTCCTCCATTCTTTCTTCTTTTTCTGGTATTCCCTTTACACAGGTTACAACTTTTGTAGTCTTCTCACAGTTCTTCGACACCCTGTTTTTTTTCCAGTGTATCTTCTCTTTGCTTTTCATGTTTTGAGCATCTATTGATATACTCTCTAGCACAGAGATTTATTCTTCAGCTGTATCCAGTCTATTAATGAGACCATGAAAGACATTATTTCTGCTACAGTGTTTTTGATCTCTAGCATTTATTTTTGGTTTTTTCTTTGAATTTCCATCTCTCTCCTTACATTACCCATCTGTCTTACATGCAGTCTACTTTTTCCATTTAGAGCCCTCAGCATATTAATCATAGTCATTTTTAACTCCCAGGCTGGTAATTCCAGTATCTTTGCTGCCATGTCTGGTTCTGATGCTTACTCTACCTCATCAAGTGTGCTTTTGCCTTTTGGTATACCCAGATAAGTTTTTCCTGATAGCCAGACATGATGCATGGGGTAAAAGGAACTGCCAAAAATAGGCCCATAGAAATGAGGCAGTGAGGTGTGGGGAGAGAGGAAGCATTCTACAGTCCTATGCTTAAGTCTCAGTCTTTAGTGAGCCTGTGCCTTTGGACTGTGAACTTCACAAGCGTTTCTCATTTTCTTTTTCTCCCCCCATTAGGTGGAAGAGGATGGCTAGAGAGAGCTGAAATTGGATATTTCACTTTGTCCAGGTCAGTTAGGATCTGAATATACCTCAGCAGGTTAGGCTCTGGTTAACTAGTCTCACCTGAAGGTAAAACTTGTTACAAGAACACAGTACTCTGGTATATTTCAGAATGGTTTCTTTCCCCTCCCTCTGCCAAAAGCCTGAGGGGATTTTTCTCCAATATTTATTGTGAAACCTTGATTGGGCTGGAGGTAAATCTCACAATATTGTGGGGGGCCCATTCATAGGGAGAAAGGTTTTTAACTCTCAGACTTGTCCACACTGAGCATCCTTACATTTGTTGATTGCAGTTCAGATTTTCCTACCTTTGCACCGGGTCCTGAGGTGGTTTACCCTTGTGAGTTTCTGTTCCAGCAAAAAGCTGAGACTCACTGCATTTTCCTGCCTTTCCCTCCAGTCCTGTGGGCAGATGTTTGCTTTGTATTCTCCCCTCTCTTATGGATCCAAGAAGAATTGTTGATTTTTCAGTCTGGTTAGCTTTTTTGTTGTTACGACAAAGTAGTGACTTCCAAGATTCTTACATGTGGAAAGGGAAATGTCAAAAATTCAAGAATAGCAGAGGTAAAACCAATGAATCACCGAAGTAGTGAGTACTAAAAGTTTGTTGTGTACACACCAAAAAGACAGTTTGTGTAGTAGGAGCACTCAAACCAAAACACGGAATGAGGTTCAGAAACATATTGTTATATGCTACTACACAGCAGCTTACAGAGTAGGAAGGCAGTGACTGCGGATTCTTCACAATGACTGGTTATAATATTAGAATTGTATTAAATGGTATGGAATTGGTTAGTGGTCGCCTCATATCAATTTTGGCAGACAGTTAAAGATTTCCTTATGATCTCCAAAGGCATGAACAAGAAATGGCCCAGTTCAAGTTAGTCTTGCAAAATAAGCCAAATTAAGCTCTGTTTGTATGACTAAACTTATTTTGTCTGCTGAGGGAATTTTTAAGGCTGGTCTCCATTTGTTTTTGATTTTAACAGAAACAAGAAACCCCATAGAGGCTTAAAAGTCATCCATATTTATGAACCGGTATTTAGTAAAAAAAAAAAAAAAAAAAACTTTCCTTTAGGTATGTTCTCTGTGACTTAAAGTATTGATTCTGACAAAGATTACAGAGTATTTACCATAATAATAATGGAAAATGCATTTTGCAGCTAGACATTATTAAATGAATACATAGCACTTGCTCTGGGTGGAGAGATTAAATCAAAGGTAAGTTAACACTAGTTGAAAATCCTTGACATCTTTATTTTTAAATCTAAATTTACTTTAATAGATGTCTTCTAATCATTCTGATTAAGATTAAAGATAGTTTTATTGCCAATATTAAGCTGTATACATTGTTTTAGGAGTTAAAATAAGTATAAAAATAAGAGGATTTTTATTTTGTATTTGAAAAACGCAGCAAAACTTGAATGTGTGTAGAATTCATCTAATTACAAGTTGCATATACTTTAGATGCTTAGTTACAAAGTTGGAGGGTAGTATTTTATACAAAGTAACTGTCATATTAAAAATACATAAAGGCAGGTCAACTCCTCTCAAGGCACATACAAAGAAAATTTGACCACTTTCTTAAGTTGGAGATGAAAGGACCCAGTTATATTTGATATCAGTCATCAGTGGAGTCCTAAGGCAATTGATGAATCCGTTTCCTGGGATGCTGCATTTTCAGCTCATTCTGAGTCTTGCAAAAGGATAGGTTTCAAGACTCACACCTACTTGAATAAATAGGATTATCTGGAAGGTCATTCTTCTTTTAAATGAATTTTAAATTACATGGAACTCGATATGATCAGCTATGTGACTGTTACGTTTATGTTGTCTTTGTTTCCCTCCCTCTCTTTTTACATTTCTCATTCTTCCTACTCCTGTACAATGATTAAAAAATAATAAATTTAAAAATTTGTATTATACAATTTAACATTTGTATGTTAAGATATTGTTGCATTCACTTTCAGTGTAGCATATCTGCCTGTATCTTCATTGCATTACATTTTGAATATGCTGTAATTACGTACTTGCATAAATGTGTGCAATATGACATATATTCCTTAAAATAATTTCTCACTATGTATTAAACTATATTAATAAAGAAATTTTTTTGAAATAAAACTAAGCTGTCCATATTAATAGATGACAAATTGAATAACTATGTATTTTAATATTTTCTTTCAGAATTTTAAATGTGCAATACAAATATGTGCCATATAATTTAGAAATACAAAGACGTCAACTCATAGGAATGTGCTAAATTTTAAACACTGTTATTTGAATTTTCTGTTGTACCTGAATTTTATATATTTGCTATCTATCAATACCAAAGACAACTTGTGAGGGAAATGTTATTCTTTAGTGTTTTGCTTAAAACACAGCTGAGTCCTTCTTTGTACTTTGGAAAGCTATGCAAACACTCTTCACCTCATCCCTTTACCAATTTCCTCCATTAAAAAGATGAAGAGGGAAAAAAAGTAATAAAGTTTAAATAGCGGAACATCATTATGTTTAATAAAGTTACCGAAATTTTAGGGCCACATAATATATGGCACAGCTGTCTCCCCTTTCCTTGAATTCTTTCTATTCTGTTCTGGAGTCCTTCCCACATTCAATAGGACTAAATTATTGTTTTCCTTTTCTTAAAAAATCTCTGGCTTGAAAAGTTCCCTACCCAATTAAATCTAGGGTCTCAGCTGAAACAGATTCCTTAAATTTACAAGGATCTACACTTATTTTAAAGTAGTTATGGTTAGGTGAATTTTTTGTTTTGTTTTGTTTTACCTTTGCCAAAGATTATATATTGATAGTTCTTTGAAAATTTGTCCTCAAAAGCTTTTCTATCAGGTAAGGATAATACAAGGTATTATTCAACTTAGCATACCTCTAGGTAATTTTTGACTCACTAACTCTCTTCTCTCGCTTTTTTTTTTTTCACCTCTGTAATCTTCAGGCTTAAATTGGGTTATTGACTCCTGATTCTGTTCTATTCCTTGGACATTGCATGAGTTTCCTGCACTCAACCTTCATTCCTTCACACAGAGGTCCATTTCTCACAAGCCTGGTCAGATCAGAATTAGTCTCTAGTACATCTTAAGTGGCTAAATGTTGTCCAGTTGCATTTTTTCCTAAAGGGGTGGCATTAGAGTATATTTGTGGGTGGGAAAGAATGAGTACTCAATCTGTGTCTTGCTAAGGATCTCTCACACTCAGAATGACAATTCATTCTTAAGGCTCTGATTCCCATTGCTTAGAATAAATTATAATCAAAGGTAAATGTGTTCAATTTATCCATATTTCCAGACTCTGCCTCCTTCTAGGGGAAAAATGCTTGTTTCTTTCAAGTCTATTTATTTTTAGAGTCAGAACACTTCACATTTCTGGCACTATTACCTTTTTTTTTTTTTTTTTTTTTTGCGGTACGTGGGGGCCTCTCACTGTTGTGGCCTCTTCCGTTGCGGAGCACAGGCTCCGCACGCGCAGGCTCAGCGGCCATGTCTCACAGGCCCAGCCGCTCCGCGGTATGTGGGATCCTCCCAAACCGGGGCACGAACCCGCGTCCCCTGCATCGGCAGGCGGACTCTCAACCACTGCGCCACCAGAGAAGCCCACTATTACCATTTTTGAACCTCTTTTCTAGAGTTAAATTCTCTTCCAAAGACAGTTTGACAAAAATATGGCATGTTGTCCTTTACTGAAATAGAAATGTGGACATAGTTTATTAGTCCTTTTTTTTCTTGGTTCTTGTTTAATCTTATGGTATTGCTCTCAGCTGGATGGATGATAATCATTGAGTTATTATTTGGACACAAATTTATTTGTTAAAATTGTCTCCAAGTTGGTAGCAGATTAGTAAGTTTATTCTGACAAGCACAATTTATCTCTTTTGGAAGAGATTTGACATAATATGATTACAATACCTTAAAAAAAAAAAGTAGACATGGTGCTATTCAGGTTATCTATTTCTTACTGAGGGAGTTTTGTGCTTTGTGTTTTTTTGTGTGTTTTTTTTACCATAATCTAAGTTATAGAATTTATTGACATAAATATTTTATAGTGTTTCCTTACTATCTGCTTTAATATCCGTAGAATTAGTAGTGATATGACCTCTCATTTTTGATACTGGTAAATTTTGTCTTCTTTCCTTTTTTTTTTTTTTCTGATTAGTCACATCTGTGTCATATCTAAGTCTATTTCTGATGCTTGCTTTGTTTCTTCAGAGACACGCAATTTGATGGTAATTTATTGTTGAAAGCCAAACATTATGTTTTGGATAAGTGGAACTGAGGTAAACAGTGCTTTAGTGTAAAGTTTTATGTTACTCTGGCTAGGAGTTGGGCTATGGTTAACATTTGCTGTAGCTGCAGGTGCCAGTGGCTTCAACTTCCTCTAGTATCATTGCTTTTTACTCCCCTGTTGTCTTTGAATTAACTAAGAACTATTCCTTAAACTCTATGTCTTGCAGCTTTTTCACTTGTAACTCACTGTTATTACACTGGAGTCCTGTTGGTTTGGTGATAAAGTATATGAGATTGGAAACTTCCTGCAATCGTAATTAATTACCAGACTTTTAGGGGCCCTGTGACCTTCACTAGGGTTTCTTAGCTTTTCACCACTCCCTTAGTTGATACAGAAAGGCTGGAAGGGGCTTAAGTCAGGGGAACTCCCCTCAGGGGGGATAAGGCTCTAATAAAGTCTTTTTTTTCTTTTAGTTTTTATTGGAGTATAGTTGATTTACAACGTTGTGTTCGTTTCTGCTGTACAGCAAAGTGAATCAGTTATACATATACATATATCTGCTCTTTTTTAGATTCTTTTCCCATATAGGTCATTACAGAATACTGAGTAGAGTTCCCTGTGCTATACAGTAGGTTCTTATTAGTTATATATTTTATATATAGAAGTATATATATGTCAATCCCAATCTCCCAATTTATCCCTTCCCCCCTTTCCCCCTGGTAAACATGTTTGTTTTTTACATCTGTGACTCTATTTCTGTTTTGTAAATAAGTTTATTTGTACCATTTTTTTAGATTCCTCGTATACTTGATAGCATATTTGTCTTTCTCTGTCTGACTTACTTCACTCAGTATGACAATCTCTAGGTCCATCCATGTTGCTGCAAATGGCATTATTTTGTTCTTTTTTATGGCTGAGTAATATTCCATTGTATATATGTACCACATCTTCTTTATCCATTCCTCCGTAGATGGACATTTAGGCTGCTTCCATGTCCTGGCTATAATAAATAGTGCTGCAATGAACATTGGAGTAAAGTCATTTTCTTGGTAGTAGTCATTTGCTTTGGAGAAAACATTGAGAATATTTAGCAAAGTTTATTTTGCCCTCTCTGTGCCAGAACCAAGAGGAAACTTTTATTGGTTCTTTACTTTCAGAAACTGGTGGGGTTCCCAGAGGTAAGACCATGAAAGGGTGTTGATCGCCCTGAGATTGTCACCCTCAGGAATTTCCCTCAGAAAGTCCACTCTCAGCCTTCAGGAATTGATCACAGCTATCATTAACTGTTTCTCTCAGTTTATGGTGCCTCTCTGTTTTGCTTCAGATAAGTTAACCTTGGCTGTAACTAATCTACCTGCTTCCGGATTTCAGGGTCTCCATTTGCCGTGACTTCACTTCTCTGACAGATCCTAGAAGAGTTATTGATTTTCATTTTGTTCAGCATTTTTTCTTCTTTTTTAAGGACCAGAATGTTAACTTTCAAGTTTTTAACATGTCAGAGCTAGAAACCAGTATTTGTTAGGTTTTAAAAATTTGGACTTTTTTTTAACCTGAATATTTTGATCCATTTCTAAGCAACACAATTGATGATATTTTGGAATTTTCAATTTACTACCTCTTTGCTTTTACACTGCCTGATTTTTTGTGATTTTTATGCTTTTTTAGAATAAATAACTAGTTTTAATCATTGCAATTTTCTCCTTCACTAATTTTGCACCTATAATATGTACCATTTCCATACTTTTAGGGCATGCATCAAGTCATCAAACTGAAAAGAAATTAGTACCTTTACTCTCCTTCTGCATAAAACTAATGTTTTGCAACTATATATCTCCATTTGCTGCCAGCTCAATTTAATACATATTTTATTCCATAGATCTAATTTCTGTCTTTCTAAACCCCAACAAATCACTTAGGACTTAGAAACTTCAAGACTTAACTACATATAGCAGGGAAAAAAAAAGATATTATAATGCCAATGTGATATAAAAATAATATTAAGCAATTTTACATTTTGACAAATACTTCATTGATGATAAAACAATTCATTTTATCTTCAGAATGGTACTTTGAGATAGGCACAAAAGTTATCTCCATTTACTATATGGGAGAAATAAATTTTGAAAGTTAATGTAATTTACTAAGTATTACACAGCTAATTAATGGTGGAGTTGCCTTAAGAATCTAGAAAATTACTGACCGTTGTGTGTGACTTTTGTAACTTGTAAAGACACAATAGACAGTTTTAATGGACCCATAAAACATTTAAAATGATTACATTGAAACACAATACTTATAAAATTCTATCCAACCAATGCAGAGGTTTTTTCATGCTGTATTTTCTGGCCAATATTTAATTAAATTCAAGTTCATTATACTTATATTTCTATCACAGGACTGTAAGTTCCCAGAGCCAATCTGTCTGTCATAAGCTTTTGGTCATTCCAAAATTAGTCTGAATTTATGATTCTAGTAATGATCATTTAATAGTAGGGACAAACAACTATAGGTAATTGTAGTGACACAAAGGAATAGATGTGTTTTAACACAGCTGCATAAATTACAAACTATAGAAAATTCATAATTTTAAAAAGTTTCAACTCAGAGTCATTTTAAAAAATGTTAAACATCTAATCTAGAAAATAATCGGGGAATAATGTTAATGATTGAAATGTTGTGACTTCTATGTCATATCCCTGAAATATTTTTAACCATGATTTTCTTCTGTAGATGGATGCACAAACTCTGTCATTGAAAATACTGAATGACACTGACAAGTATACAGGAGGGAACATATTATAAAAATACAATAGAACTACTTTCCCGAGTAATACTGAGTTGAAAAATTGAAACGATTATTGTCTCTGAGAGCTAAAATCCAGATGATTTGCAGTATCCTATAAATGTATGATGTTGTTGGTTCTATTTATATAAAGTACCATTTGACTTACTCTCTTTATGATATTTATGTCTCCTTATGGCCAGACTTTTATAAAGCAATTTTATGAAAGCTGTGAAGAGGTCTTTAACTTTTTCTTTTCAATCATAAACTTTTAAAAGGTGGCAGCACATACAGCGTTGAGTTTTATAAAAGAATCCACATTGGGCTTCCCTGGTGGCGCAGTGGTTGAGAGTCCGCCTGCCGATGCAGGGAACGCGGGTTCGTGCCCCAGTCCGGGAGGATCCCACGTGCCACGGAGCGGCTAGGCCCGTGAGCCATGGCCGCTGAGCCTGCGCATCCGGAGCCTGTGCTCCGCAACGGGAGAGGCCACAGCAGTGAGAGGCCCGCGTACGGCAAAAAAAAAAAAAAAAAAAAAAAAAAAAACAAAAAACTAACTGAAAAGGACTTTAACAACAAAATCAAACAAAACTAAAACAATCTGGGAAAACATGTGCTGAAGGCTTTCTTCTAATCCATTCTTAGTCAAGAGCATACATCACACTTCTTAGAGAAAAAGGAGGATCCAAGTTTTACTATTACAGTTTTTCTGACTATTCTCACCCTAAAAGGAAAGACAATGGTCATTTCATCCTACAAACAAATTAGGGTTATATAAAGAAATTCAAAATACCAAAAATCTATGTTTGAATATCATCGTTTAAGAGAAGATATTCTGTTGGTTTCAAAATGACAGCTTCATTTTCTTTCACTCAAATAAATGTGAGTCCATGTATAGCTCTGTCTTTAGGCATCTTGAAGCTAAACATTTACGCAAAGTTTTTCTTAAGTTATGAAGAGAGACAATTAAAATCTTTGGAGAATTTAATAAAATATTTTGGAAGGATGCAGCTACCAAGATGTTTTTCTAAGCTATAATTTCTGATGCAGCAGTTATGAAGGTCTCTTTTTACAAATCTGAGAGGGTGTTTGTTTTCTTGCTTTTATTTTTTTAAATAATAAGTGATTAATTATTTAAAGTCATTTGGTATTTAAGAAAAATGCTACCCTGTAGGCAAAAATAACAACAGGACTTATATCTAAACGACCAAGAAAACATAGCCAAATTCTTCCTTCCCAAACAATAACAACAGTAAAATCCCAAGGTTCACCCTAATGGTCCAGCTTTACAATAACTATTTGTGATGCATTTCCTCTATTGAAATGAATATTTCCGTCTATTTATTACAGACACTAAATGTTTTAGAATCTGGGATCTTTATTCTAGGATTAAGCTATATGATCATAATTTTCAAAAATATATATTTAAAAAGAAATTGACATGCAGTTATTTAAAATTTAAAAACAATAAAACTACAGTATCAGATAGAACATAGTGCCACATCCCCCAAAATATTTTAAATATTCTCATTTTCACATAAGTTCAGTTTATATTATTTTATATAATGATTTTAAAATATTTTTAGTACTAGCACAATTCACTAGAGAAATCAGGTAATGCAACATAATCATCTCAGTGGAAAGTGTAATTATTTGTATATAAGTTTCCAAATATTTCTTTCCTGGTTGCACTGTGTTCCAGTTTTAGTCACAGTTCATTGAAACTTTAGCGAATGATGCATTTGTTACAAACGAAACAAACCCAACAAATTTTGGATAATTAAAAATAGTGTCAAAGTTTTATTACAAACATGTTGCCGAAAAGATAACTCTAGAAGCCAGTTACAAGATTCTTTTTTCATAAGGATGTTTACAAAAGAGAAACTTTAGATAATGACTGTTAGATTTAAAACAAGGGGAAAATATGTTTGAATAAAATAATAATATATATGGTTGACAGTTACTTGGGTTTGTTGGGCACTAGATTCCCAGAAGTCTTCATACCATTAAATTTATCATAAAATTGCTTAGACCTTTTATCAGGAATGCAAAATTCTCCCCAAAAAGATGTTATGAATACTATGAAACATACTATTTCTCAGATCTGATTTGGAAAAATTTTTGTTTATTTGTTTCTAACCTGTAAAGAGAGATTTATAAAATGGCAGGAATCATTAAAGAACCATAGACATCTAAAAGATACATGCAACCCTATGTTCATAGCAGCCCTATTCACAATAGCCAAGACATGGAAACAATCTAAATGTCCATAGGCAGATGAATGGATAAAGAAGATGTGGTACATATATACAATGGAATACTACTCAGCCATAAAAAAGAATGAAATAATGCCATTTGCAGCAACATAGATGCAACTGGAGATTATCATACTAAGTGAAGTAAGTCAGAAAGAGGAAAACAAATACCATACAATTTCACTTATATGTGGAATCTAAAATATGACACAAATGAACCTATCTATGAAACAGAAACAGAATCACAGACATAGAGAACAGACTGTTGGTTGCCAAGGGAGAGGAGAGTGGGGGAGGAATAGAGTGGGAGGTTGGGGTTAGCAGATGTAAGCTTTTATATACAGAATGCATAAACAACAAGGTGCTACTGTATAGCAGAGAACAATATTCAATATCTTATGATAAACCATAATGGAAAAGAACATTAAAAAAAAGAATGTGTATATATATATATATATATATATATATATGTATATGTATAACTGAAGCACTTAGCAGTACAGCAGCAATTAACACAACATTGTAAATCAACTATCCTTCAGAAAAAAATTTTAAAAAGAATTATAGACATCGAAACTCAGATTAAAATTCCTTCTATGCAAACACAGCCCTACACCTGCATGAGGGACCCTGGAATAGAATGAATTCTGGTACTTACTCCAGTTGCTGCAAATACAAAATCTTCTACAGTAGGAAAAGCGTACTTGTTTTACAACTCTGTTCAAATGTCTCTGATAAACCATGGATAAGAAATTTTCTTTGCATTTTTAATAAAGAATTATACCTCTAGGTATATTGTAATCAAATTGTACAAGCAGCTTTTGATTATTTGGGAATATGATATATATGCCCATCTTTAAAAATTCCAATTTCAAGTTTAAAAGAATAAGTCTCACACTTGAAAGGGCTACAATAAATGTTTCTATTTATGTATTTTTTGTGTGCCAAAATATTAATATTTTGATTTAGATATACTTTTTTGGCCTTCCAATCCAGAGTTATAGTATCCCACTTGTTACATTTTGAGGTCAGTTTCCTTTTCTAACATGGCACAAGAAAATTGGAAAAGGGGAACAATATTTTCCATTCCATTATGATGATTACTGAGATTTCATCATTGACATGTGAGTGATATGTTGAAAGACAAGTGGGTTCAACCTCGTCAATGCTGGATTTTTTTCCTTGGCCATGACAGATAGTTCAGCCTATCAAGACATTCAAACTCTCAAACTGGTTGCAAACTTCTACTGTTGATTTTCCATCAAACCCTCCCTTATCTTCAACTAACTTCAATATTTCTCTCTTGAATTATTCCAGCTCTATCTCCTTCAAACCCTTGAACCTCTTTCCCTTGATTAGCCTAAACACGCATGGTTCTTCTCAGGATATCACTGAAACACAAACAACTCATATTCCCCATTCCAACTCTGCCCTGGGTGATGGTCCATATCTCACAACTCAGAGGCTCCACTAGAATTTTGAGATGGGAAATGAATAATGCATCTCTCACTCTTTAAAATTTACCAGAGCAAGAACAAAACAGATTAATATTTTAAAGATTCACCTCAACAAAAATTTTGTTTAGCACATATATGCTTTCACTCTATTTTTGAAACACTGGTGACAATCCTAGTTTCTAGTAAATCACAGATTAGAATATGGATTTCTGTACATATGCAAATAGAAGCTTGTCATACTAACATAAAAGAGTGATCACATTCCTTTAAAATTTCTCTATCTATATACATTGTACACATATACATATACTTGTAAGTTGGGCACAAAAAGAATAGGAGTAGCTGCAATCATATATTTGTTTTATTATTTTCACCCTCAACATTGACCTAATGTATTTTTAATTTTTTTCCTTATGTACACAGAATTCTAATCTGAAGATGATCTTTTGAATGATAGAATTTTGATTATGGTATAAAATAATAGTGTTATTAAAGATGACAGTGTTGGGCTTCCCTGGTGGCGCAGTGGTTAAGAATCTGCCTGCTAATGCAGGGGACACGGGTTTGAGCCTTGGTCTGGGAGGATCCCACATGCCGCAGAGCAACTAGGCCTGTGAGTCACAACTACTGAGCCTGCGCGTCTGGAGCCTGTGCTCCGCAACAAGAGAGGCCGCCATAGTGAGAGGCCCGCGCACCGCGATGAAGAGTGGCCCCCGCTTGCCACAACTAGAGAAAGCCCTTGCACAGAAACGAAGACCCAACACAGCAAAAATAAAATAAATTAATAAACTCCTACCCCCAACATCTTCTTTAAAAAAAAAAAAAGTTGACAGTGTTTTATGACTTCCCTTAACTCATCATTTTCTGAGCATCCTTAATAAAACAAAAACTGGTATATTTATGCCACTGAATTACATAATGCAGGTCATTTCTAATGTTATTTAATAGTGACATTTCTAAAACAAAACAAAGCAAAACCACTTAATTTTATTTTCCAATTTGTACCATTTGAAGTTCTATTTTAAGCTATTAGAATAAATCATAGCTAGAATACACACAACTCTATTTTTATTAGTTCAACCATCTTTCTAACAATCTTTACAACATTGTAGACTCCACACCTGTATTTCCATGGTGATCCTGAAAAATATAGATTTCCCACAGACCTCAAAACCTTAATGTTTTTCCCTCCCAAACCTTTTCGTCTTCCACTGTTTCCTTTTTTTTTTTTTTTTTTTGCGGTACGCGGGCCTCTCACTGTTGCGGCCTCTCCCGTTGCGGAACACAGGCTCCGGATGCGCAGGCTCAGCGGCCATGGCTCACGGGCCCAGCCGCTCCGCGGCATGTGGGATGTTCCCAGACCGGGGCACAAACCCGTGTCCCCTGCATCGGCAGGCGGACTCTTAACCACTGCGACACCAGGGAAGCCTTTCACTGTTTCTTTTCTACGTAAATCATATCTACCCTACTCAGTAGAGTTACAAACCTACCTTGCCTGTATTAGTAAACCAATTTCCTTTGTAAACCATTCAATTTAATTGGATCCCCACCCTGTAGCCAGAGAGATCTTTCTAAAATAAAAACCTGATATTATTAATTCTCTGGTTATCTCTTTATACTTTGCAAAGTCTAGCCCAAGGCTTGTAAGAATTAATTGTAATAATTATGGTAGAGTCTATGATACTGCATTAAATAGACCCCCGAAACAAAAAAAAAACAAAGAGTAGTTGAAAAGATAGAAGTATATATCACTTGGTTCTGGTCTAATCCTTTTTAAGGGAACTTGGTCCCTTTCATTATTCTGTCCAAATATTTCTCAAAGTTTTCCCTTAGCTGTATGATTCAAGCAAGTTTCAGAGAGAGATTCCTATTCCAGACTGTGAAAAGTGAAGAAAAAGAATTCTAGGGCCAACAAGTTTGGGTTTAAGGAAATCATCTGAAATTGTCCATCTCTCCTTTCACATTCCATTGACCCAAACTTAGTCTGCAACTGATAGTAAATGAAATGAAAACAATGAAATAGAGTGTGTAAATGCAAAGTCTAGCTAACAGTTGGGAAATTCTCTATAAGGAAGAAGCAGAAAATGGATATTCGAGGATTGTTAACAGTCTTTACCACACTATCAAATTCAGCTCATCCCTGTTTCTCTCATATTCTGTGTTTCAGCCACTGTGATTCATATTAATTTGCCCTAATTATCTTCACCTTTTTGATACCTCATGTTGGTCCTCAGAACAATCCTGTTTCCAACTATCAGTTTCTGTTACTTGTAACCAGGGAACACTTTCTAAACCATAGTGTTTCAGAAGGAAAAGCTATGGTCTTTTTTGATTTATGATTTGCTTATATTTGTTTATTTCTTTATTCAAAAGCCTTTTAAATATTTTCCCTTTCAATAATTGAAGTATTTTTAGTTACTGATAAGTTTACAAATTATTATCAGAATGAATACATGTGAATGACTTTTATTTTTTCTCAAAGCTAATGAGAATTTTGGTCTATGTTATTCAGTCTCCTATAAGGGCTGGGACATTTTATTTATATCCCTAGAAACCTCTGTTCCAGTTATTCTAGTATTGTTTTCTGGAATGAGCAATTCTAAGATTGGATCTCCATTTTCTGTCTTTCATAAGTATGTCAGCACTTATCCTATTATCTCTATCCTTTCCATTTGATATTGTCAGAATTTTCCTTTCAATTTTATCTTTCATTATCCAGTTTATGAAGTTTGTAGTAAGATTTAAATAATTTTTCTCAAAAATATGCCTTCTTATTTCTCTAATAAAATATTTCCAAAGTTCTGCTCCTATTTTGATAATTCAAAGTCACATTCTTTTCTTTTGTTCAGCAGGATTTTGTTCTATAGGCCCCGAATCACAATTTCCCCCTCTTTACTTGTATTCAATTGAGGCTTTTTTCTGTGCCATCCCAGTCTTTGCCAATAGATAGCAATCTCTTTCTATTAAACTGCTGCTCAAATTACCTTCTTAAATATACAGGGGATTAGCAGAATGAAGTCCATAAATTGTAGCTCAATACTCAGTGTCCAGCAAACATGGACAATTATAGCTTTCCTTTGCATCTGTCTCATCCCTTACAATCCAGTTGCTGGCAACGAAAAGTGGATTATCTAAAACATTAAAATCCTTAATCTTTACTTCTACACAATTCCTTTTTGTTCTCTAGACTTTAACACAATCATTTTTGAGAGGAATATTCTTTCCTGTGTTCAGCATGCCAAGGCTGGTATCTGCTCTCCACTATCTTCCAAGCTACTCCTCCAGACACAGGTATGCACATACATTCATACACATACACACACACGAGTACACACACACCCTCTCTCTCATACACAAACACATGCACTTACACATGAACTTTACCTGAGTGTCACAATTTCTCCTAGGACATTTGAGAAAACATTCACAAATGACAACAAGTATTATTGAATGCAAAACATGTGCTAGGTACCATTCAAGGTGATTTGAGTACAGCAAAGAAGATAATAGTCAAAGATCTTTTATCTAATGAATCTCACATTCTAGAGGTCAGATAGAAACAATAAACAAAGCAAAGTATAAAGTATGTGAGAAGATAATACACTTTACAGAAACTATAGACTAAGGCATAAGAATTCCGAGGGCTTGTAAATTTGAAGAGGCTCATCTGTATATCTTGAGAAAGATGGAGCACAAACTGGAAGGATTAGAGAGGTATACATGCAGATATGGGGTAGGGAACTCTCCAGATGGAGGAGAAGACCAGTGCAAAGATGCTCTGTACATGAGAAATAGCAAGTAGGTCAGTAAGGCTGAAGTGAACAGAGGCAGAGAATAGAAGAGAATAGAAGAGATGATGTCAGAAAGAGAATGGGAGGTTATATTTACTAGAACCTTCTAGGTACCATAAAGACTTTGACTTGATTTTGGGTTCAGCTCTTTGTGCACTGGAAAGACATGATCTGACTTATGAATTGGAGTTAACAGTTAGGTGCCCTCAAAATGAAGAGAAGTATTTACTTGACTTTTTTTTTTTTTTTTTTGCGGTTCGCGGGCCTCTCACTGTTGTGGCCTCTCCCGTTGCGGAGCACAGGCTCCGGACGCGCAGGCTCAGCGGCCATGGCTCACAGGCCTAGCCGCTCCGAGGCATGTGGGATCTTCCCGGACCGGGGCACGAACCCGCGTCCCCTGCATCGGCAGGCGGACTCTCAACCACTGCGCCACCAGAGAAGCCCTTACTTGACTTTTATAAAGAAAAAGGAAATTTGATATACGTTTAAGGAATTTAAAGGAAATAGTAAAGATGAGACGAATAAGACCAAACTATTTCTTGCACCATATATTTTGTAGCTTATTTCAAATTCTGAATTGAGTGCACTTTTTCATAGTTCACATAAGCCAAAAAGTTTTTTAAAAATTAGGCTTGTTTTAAAATGACTACTATTATAGGAAATTTTTCTTAGATTTATGAATTCTAAAATACAAAATATGAGTATATAGCTTCCTTACTTTCAGGCTTGTACTAGTGTAGTATTTAAATATATTGCAACTAAAAATATCTCGATTTCTCTTGTCTCAAAATAATATTTTTATTCATAAACAGCATGTTATATTAAAAAAAAAAAGCAAGCAGCTTTTTAAAATAAAATCCCTGTAAAGGTGATGGAGACATTGAAATTATAATTTTTCGGAAAAGGAAAATACTAGGAAATCAAGAAACATTATTATGTCAAATAGAATGAGAAAGCTCAAGTTCACGCCCATGGATTTTAGTGCACCTATAATGACATGACAATCAATTAAGAGAGTTAAAAAAATATTTTAGTCAAATTTGAATGTTATTTACAGAGGTATATTGTTTAGTTATATATTTTTAGGTAAAATATATATTCTATCCCTGAACTAGAGTTGGCAATACTTGAAAAATAGAGAAGAGAGAAAAAAATTGTAAAGCATATAAAAATATTACAGGTAATCATTGCTTTCAAAGAAGGAATGTTTTGTTAATATCAGACATCATTCTTTTTCCTTTTTCTAAAACTAGTATTTCAAGACTGTCAGTAATCTTTCAAAAGACACTTAGCAATCTGTCAAATAACAATGCTAGTATCATTTTATTTGACAGACCAAAATTTATTGGTAGGTTTTTTAAAATCCCAACTATTTACCTTTATATTCCACACACAAGTGTATTTGGATAAATATGATCTAGAAATACATTTATTCAAAAAGTTTAAATAATTATACTGTTTATGTGTCTAGAGTTTTGGCATAAACTATGATTCAAAATATGTAAATATTTCAACAATGAAAATTTCATATGGGATCTACCTCACTTATACATTTTTCCTTACTACATTCTTTGAGGAAGTATCAGCTCTCTTTTTTATATTTCATCTACTTTGATTCTCTACACATTGTAGTTCTTTAACATAAATGCATACATTACAGTTGGTAAACTTTAAATTATTGCTTTCCCTATCATAAGGTTAACTGGTTTTTTGCAAAAACTTGATTTAATTGTCTAATCAATGACATATTATTTTAAGTGTTCTCAGTGATATTAGTTGATGGTTTTAAAATTTCCAGTTTCCTCATTTACTTAATAATTTTCTGAACATAAATACTTATACAATAATTCTTAGTTACAAATATAATTAGAAAAAGATTATTTCAAAGTACATGAGCCAAAAGCATATAGTCATCATCTGAATCATTAATCTGTTGAAAGTGGGCTGGGGTAGGAAATAGGTGAGGGAGATTGAGGTACAAACTTTCAGTTACCCATAGTTATGAAATGTACAGTGTGGGAAATATAGTCAAGAATAATGTAATATCTTTGTATGGTGACAGATGACAACTAGACTTATCATGGGAATCAGAGTTGAATCAAGGTAATTCCTTCCCCCCTCAGCGTGTGTGCCTGGGAGCTTCATTAAAGGCTCTTCCCAGCTTACATTGTTGTTTTCCAGTTGATATTGTATGCCTCCCATTCTTTGCCTTTCCAAATGGGAGCCATAATTGTGTGTACCCAGTGCCTGCTCCATCACTACATTCTAGGTGTTTGTCCTGAAAAGGGAAGATAATTTGCGGTTTAAACTGGTAGTTCTGCAGACTAAAGGAAGTCACATCTGGATATGATGGCACCTAGAGACAAGGACTCTGAGCAATAATCACTGACCAGATGGGACTTTATGTTGTCTTTCTCAGGAAGGAGTGAGAGTGTTCCATGTGTGAAAGTAGAATAAAATAATCTGGTAACTAAAATGCTCTGTCAAAGATAATAAGATGTATTCAAATTACTATCTTCTTGGACACACAACAATCTGACCTTCCAAATCTTTCTTGCAGTTAGGTCAGAGACCATATGATTAAATTCTGACTAGTGGAATATAGGCATATGTAATGTAAAACGCTTCTAGATTTGGCCCATTGTACAACATTACCCTTCCTTTTTGCCCTTAAGCAGGGACTTTGGATTCTGTGTGTTCCAGATCTACATCTGCATGATGGAATGGCCTGATTCCCAAGTCACCAATGAGGAAGGGCCAGCCTGCACCAGACTGTAATATGAGTAGGAAATAAAACTTTACTGGGCTAATCCACTGCTACTTTGAAGCTTATTTGTTATAATAACATAACCTACTCTATCCTCTCTAATAAAATTATATAAAATATTGATAAAAATACTAAACAAGCAAAAGGACAGCAAATCCTAATGAGAAGACAGTAATAAAAGAAAAATGCTCAAAAAGCTCCATGTAATTGTCTTCTGCTGTCATTAGAACCAAAACCAGTTTTTTTTTTTTTTTTTTCTATCTGTGTTTGTTTTGATGAGTGAGAAGATAAGAGCAGTTTCTGGTTACATGTTAGCAATGGGAGGATATAAATATCAAATAGCCTCTAGCCTTGGCAGAGGCTCAGGAGTGCATCCTGAATTGAAGGATTATTCAGTGCCCTTTTATACAAAAGAATAAATCCTTGCAAAGTACTTTCAATTCAATAACTGAAAAAATGCAGAGAGCAAATCCAACAATTGATATTACCAACAGCCCAGCTGAGCCCTACTTTCTAATGTCACCAGAAAACAGAAAAAGAGATACCAGTAATTCTCCTGCAGAATGAAGGATGAATGGGAAGAGACACAGTGGACCATCATGAGTGGGATGTGAGATGAGAAAGACACGAAGGAAATGCAGAACACATGGCCAAAGATGATACAATAGGAAGGAAATATCAAAGTAGCAATCCAAGATTTAAAAAAAAAGAAAAAAAAAAGAAAAACAGAGTAAAATAAGAAAATAGCAATAATACTGAATATACATCTTAAAGAAATAATTTTAATGAGATACACTCATTTAGATAGAAAAATTCTTATATTTAGATATCCCATATGTACATGCAGAAGAAAGTAAATGAATGAAAAAAAAGGCCAGAAAAATGTGTGTATAAGAAAGGAGAGATTATTAATTTTATATCAAATTAATTTAAGGAGGAAACATTTGCCCATAAAAACTTAAACTTTCAAATGTTATATAATAGAGTCTATAATGCAGATATAACTGACAAGAACGGTTACATACTAAATAACTTTAATAACAGCAAAATACATAAAGCAAATTAAAATGTGTAAGTAAAAGGCAAAAGACACACAAAAAAAGACAAGACTCAATAAATTATCTGTATCTATATCAGAACACTAAAATAAAATAATAGGAGAAAAAAATGAACTAGATAATATATGTAATGTCTCTAAGCAAATATAAACATTTTAAATTGTGCCATAATTGATATTTTTTTTTCTACTGGTATATAGAATTTTAAATATTGTGGAATGAAGCTAAAAGAGTAATTAAAAAAAAAGACTTATAGCCCTAAAAGCATATATAAAAATATACAATAATATAGGTATATAATGTTACATATTCACATATATAATATATATTACACACACACACATATACAGTCATGTGTGTGTGTATACTCCATAAGACATGATTAGTGGAAATTTTACCAATATTCTGCTGTCATGTCACATATATTTCATGCATCTGATGGAGTCACATGACACTCTAACAATAATTTTTAGCATTTTATTTGTTCACACATAATTTTGCCTCTGAAATTCTTTCAGTGACTAATTTCCTCATGAAATACATCCTTTATACTTTCCTTTAATGAACTACGGTTACTACTAAATTCTCTGCTTTATTTTACTTGGAAATATTTTATAATATTTTACGATATTAAATCATAAGTTTTTTTCCTAGGTATGCAGGAAAGATTTTTTAAACGATTTTCCCAAGGCATTAGGAAATATCATACATGATATCCTGTAAAATGGAGCTTTTAATACATTTGATTCAAATATTAAGTTCACTCTATCTCTCCTCTTCTGCAGGCTAAATTTACTTTTTCCTTCAATTAGTTTTAATGAGACACGAATTTCAGGCTCCTTCTTCAGAACAGGTAACAGATGTTTCATGAATTTGCTCTAGGTATTATTGTTACAATTGGGTGAACAAAACAGAACATAAATATTTCAGGGGTAGTTTTATAAGGCTACAGAATAGATAGGTTTATCATCTCTTTAACTCTTAATATTATACAACTATCAATGTCATATCTCATACCTAAGTCATGGAAAATTTAAATCTTCCACCTCTTTTGATAACTGTGGCTGCTAAGATATGTCTTATGAATCCTAAGCTTTTGAATTTTTTTAAAAATTAAGCAGAAAACCCTGTTTGTACTTGTTTGATTTGTCCCCCCAAAATAACTACAAACTATTTTTGAGGTTTTGCTATTTTAAAGTCTCCATTTATACTGTGCTTTAACATGCTTTATCATTTTTGGTTTAGTGACTCTTCAATATTCATTTGGTTATTTGGTTAATGAGGGAATGAATGAAAAATTTTAGACTGAGTGTTCTTTACAACTCATTAGAATTAATATTCCAAATAAAAATAAAATATAAAAGTAACATTTATAAAATTATCTTATTTTTTCATATTATGAGTCATATGCTGTTTTAAAGTTGCCTTATTTAAAGATAACTTTGTTCTCCCTCATTGTATTCTAGATCATTTCCAGAATATGTTTTAATCTAAATTTATCATTAAACTTTAAAAAGAAAACAATTATAAAATTATTTATCCCAACTCTGTTCCTTCTGCTCTCATGGCCAGTGTCAAGGTAGTAAAAACACCATTCATAGTCATTGTATTTACTGATACTCTGTCTCCATTTTTATCTCATTCCTATAAATTCACAGCTCTCTTCTTCTTTCTCTTCCTTACCTACATATATTCTGAATATATATTCTGCATAAATATATATATATATATATTTTTGTCAAGTACTAAGTATATAAATATAAAATTAAAAGTTTTATTATACTAATTTATTTTTATTTATTGAGCTATGGCTAGGTGCTAGAAGAGGGACATATTGATAAATAGGACATAATTTCTGTTACATGATCTCACAATATAGTGGGAAAGAGAAAGTAATAATAAACTTGCACTATAAACTATGTTATTATTATAATGTCCACTGTGCCCTATAATAGCCTAGAGACTAAAAAATCAGTGAAGAATTTTCAGACGTGGCATTCTTTGTCCTGCTAGTGAAGATGAATAAGTCTTTTTCAAATAGGTAATAAAAAAAATAAGTGAAGTATCATATACAAAGTCATAGCAAAATAAATAAGATTAAGGTAGAAAGAAATAGTTAAAATTTCAGTATAGCTGGAGGTTAGAGTGTTTGTTGGCAATTTGTGTGATGCTTCCAATGTCATATATAATGGATGGTAAAATCATCTATAGGATAAAGTTTGTTTCTTTATTCCAACATACATTTTTAGAATCATGATTTATGGTGAACTAGAATAACACCTTTTCAGAAAGAAGCTGTTTAGAAGGAGCATTACAGAAAAGAGTTCTGTTCTTTGATGACTTGATTTATGTATACGTTGTGAAATAACAACCAAAACCAAGGTAATTAATATATCCATCACTTCACACAGGTACCTTTTCCTTTTTTGGTTTCTTTTTCCTTTTTGGTGGTGAGAACACTTAAAATCTACCCTCATGGCAGATTTCAAGTATACAATACAGCATTGTCAATCATTATATTGTTGTACATTAGATCTCTGGAATTCATTCATCTTACATAGGTGAAATTTTCTACTCCTTTTCTTGATCAACATTCTATTCCCACCTCCACCCAGCCCCTGGCTACTACAACCCTACTCTTTGTTTCTATGAGTTTGGCTATTCTAGATTTCACGTAAAAGTGAGATGTATCAAAAGTATTTGTCTTCCTGCATCTGGTTTCTTTCATTTAGCATAATATCCTCCTGTTTCATCTACTTTGTCGTAAATGGCAGGAAACAACGTAACTGTCAACTAAAGAATGGATGAAGAAATGCAGTTTATATACACAATAAAATAACATTCTCAGCAGTTTGAATCTATACTAGCGGTTGCAAGGTGATTGCAACAGTTCTAAGCAGTATGGGTTCACACAAAAAATATTCAATAGCAGGATAAAGAAATCTTTAACTATTTTGTTAATAAAGAAAATACTGTCTAGAATAATTCAGATAGAATTTTATTTTTGATTATATTTCTAGGTTGGGATCCATAGGAGAAAAAAGAAAAAAAAAACACAAAAATCAGGAGTCAAGCAAAGGAAGATGAAATTAATTTTAATGTTGATAAAGGTGATAGAGTATGACAATATTGAGCTTCCTATGACCACACCCCAAAATTGAACAAAAATCACTCATTGTTATCACTTATAAACCCCACAGCAGGTTACCCTCCCTGAGGAAGAGACTGTTAATAGCTTTTAAAAGTAGTAGCAGAAAGAACCTCTCTAGCAATCAACCAGGTTTTGCAAAAGAGAGAAGGAGGAATTCCTACATTCTCAGTTTATCCTTACAAACTCATCTGTTAGAGCAGTGATGCCATTCTGGTACAAGGTCCACCTGTATTTATTTAGTGGAGCCCCCTTCACATGAAAATATGAAGCCAAGAGAAAGGAAGATGTCCTACAACAATGTTTAAAGAATGAATTGTATTTATGTGTGTCTTTCAAACATTTAGGTAGTGCTGACAGATTTTTTTTTTCACTAAGATCATCGAGATATATATATATATATATATATATATATATATATACACACACACACACATATATATATCTATATCGAATTCATTGCCCCAAATAAAGCATTATATTATAGATAATACAGAAATTTTTGATGTAAACAAACGCAAGTCACTACTCATATAATTCCATCTTGCTCAAAATATATTCTACTCCATGGGATATATTTATATAACATAAACACTCAATGAGTACATTCTTTGTAATACCTATGTATTGTGTATTTATACACACACATAAAATGAATAGAATTTCTGATAAGTGTGTAAGTTTGACGAGTTTTCAACAGACTGACAACTTCCTTTTTCTTTGTGAAGTAGGATATAAAGTCATCTACTAAAAACAGACAAAAAGAATGGACCAGGGCTTCCCTGGTGGCGCAGTGGTTGAGAGTCCGCCTGCCAATGCAGGCGACACGGGTTCGTGCCTTGGTCCGGGAAGATCCCACATGCCGCGGAGAGGCTAGGCCCGTGAGCCACGGCCGCTGAGCCTGCGCGTCTGGAGCCTGTGCTCCACAACAAGAGAGGCCGCGATAGTGAGAGGCCTGCACACCGCGATGAAGAGTGGCCCCTGCTTGCCACAACTAGAGATAGCCCTCACACAGAAACGAAAACCCAACACAGCAAAAAATAAATAAATTAATTAATAAACTCCTACCCGCAACATCTTCTTAAAAAAACCCAAAATTATATCTATGGATAAAAACAGATTGGTGCCTACTGGATTTTTTTTTTTTTTTTTTTTGCGGTACGCAGGCCTCTCACTGTTGTGGCCTCTCCCGTTGCGGAGCACAGGCTCCGGACGCGCAGGCTCAGCGGCCACGGCCCACGGGCCCAGCCGCTCCGCGGCACGTGGGAGCCTCGCGGACCGGGGCACGAACCCTTGTCCCCTGCATCGGCAGGCGGACTCTCAATCACTGCGCCACCAGGGAAGCCCGCCTACTGGATTTTTTAAAGGAAGAATAATCCTGTGAAAAATTTTTAAAATCAAATTTTAACTTGTGGGTCTGTGTTTGTATCTTCTTTTTGATTAAATTTTATATTTTCTCTGCAAAGTACTATATCTTTCACCCTATATCATCTTTTCTGAAACATGTACATACAATTATATAAATTGAATTATTCCAAAAAATGATTTTAAAGCTTTAGCAACATAATGATTTTATTAAAGATACTTTTCCTTGAGCAGTTTTTGTCTACAGAAGCAGGCACTGGAATATACGGCACTATTACATAGTAAATCCCATAATGAAGATATACAAAGGGCAGTGGAAAAGCAGAATGCAGTGCAGCTATATTTTCCTGGTGGGATAGGGAATTGTATACACAATGCTAACTTTTCAACTTGAAGAATGTAAAATTTTATACAAAGATAAGGGTGCAAATTTATTTTAAGAATAGAGAGCAGGACTTCCCTGGTGGCGCAGTGGTTGGGAGTCCGCCTGCTGATGCAGGGGACACGGGTTCGTGCCCCAGTCCGGGAAGATCCCACATGCCGCGGAGCAGCTGGGCGCGTGAGCCATGGCCGCTGAGCCTGCGCGTCTGGAGCCTTGCTCCGCAACGGGAGAGGCCACAGCAGTGAGAGGCCTGCATACCGCAAAAAAAAAAAAAAAAAAAAAAAAAAAAAAAAAAAGAATAGAGAGCACACCTTGTAAATCATGGAGCTGTAAAAGCACAATTACTTCAGGTCATGGCACTATATAAAGCTGGAAAGACAATATGGAGCTGGGAGCTTTGAATACCTTGATAAAGAGATTTAAAATGGAAAATCTTGACTTATTTATAACAAGAATGAGTAAGAGTGAAATCATTAGATAAGGACTGGTCCTTAGAGAAATAAGTATGGGGCAATGTAAGCAAAAAAAAAATTATATTTGTGTTACACCAGTCTAATGGATAAGTTGAATATATGTAATCTGAGTTAGATATTATCTTAAAAGTAATGTAAGTATGAGATTTCTAAAAGTCTTTGTATCAAATCATCCTATCCCAGGGCTATAAGCTATTCTACATTACCCTATGCACTCTGCATACCACACACACACACACACACACACACACACACATGCACATCACGATCATCACTGCTATCCACAAAAGAATCAACAAATGTAATTATCAGAGATGAAAATATAGATAAATTCTGGAAGTAAGATATCTGATCTACCCCATAAGAAAGAGTATAACTTTCATATTCTAAATATTTACAGTTGTGCTCAATTTGAAAAATAGGTGAAAGTAGGAAATTCTCAGTGAAATAAGATGACTAGAAAAGTAAGAAAGATATGATAAGAGATGCAGGTGTGCCAGTTACAAACAGTCCACCAGATTCTAATAACAAAACAGTAGAGTCAAAAATCAATAATCGTTGTTCTGTATTTACATGCCACTTTAGAACTGAAGTTATTAATATATATTTGCTAGATCATTTGATCCTCACAACTGTTCTGAGGTAGGGAAAAACAGACTTGAAACTGGAACTCCTATAAATAGGTGCATTATGCACCAAACTATAAAATTACATACATTCATATGCTTTACCTACTCTATTTTTTTTTCTTTTTTTGCTTCTTTAAAATTTGATAATAATGGGCTTTCCTGCTGGTGCAGTGGTTAAGAGTCAGCCTGCCAGTGCAGGGGTCACGGATTCGAGCCCTGGTCTGGGAAGATCCCACATGCTGTGGAGCAACTAAGCCCGTGAGCCACAACTACTGAGCCTGCACTCTAGAGCCCGTGAGCCACAACTACTGAAGCCCTCGCACCTGGAGCCTGTGCTCCGCAACAAGAGAAGTCACCGCAATGAGAGGCCCGCACACCTCAGAGAGGAGTAGCCCCCCTCGCCGCAACTAGAGAAAGCCTGCACGCAGCAATGAAGACCCAATGCAGCCAAAAATAAATAAATAAAATAAATTTATTTTAAAAAATTTGATAATAAAGCCCATCTTTTTTTTTTTTCTTTTTTTGCGGTACACAGGCCACTCACTGTTGTGGCCTCTACCGTTGCGGAGCACAGGCTCCAGACGTGCAGGCTCAGCAGCCATGGCTCACGGGCCCAGCTGCTCCGCGGCATGTGGGATCTTCCCAGACCGGGGCACGAACCCGTGTCCCCTGCATCGGCAGGCAGACTCTCAACCACTGCGCCACCAGGGAAGCCCTAAAGCCCATCTTTTAATATGAAGCATTTTGTTCAGATAAGCATTTGATTTCATTAATGAAATAGGTACAAGTAATTATAAAATAGATATTCACACCATTAGATTAGATCTGGATAATTTATATAATATCTTAAGTTTATTAATAAGTGTTAATATAATTCAGATAGGAGATAGCATCTCACATATTGTATGAGTTTACTATGACTGCTGTAACAAACTAGTATAAACTTGGTGGCTTAAACAATAAACATTTATTCTTTCAAGTTTAGGAGGCCAAAAGTTTGACATCAGTATCACTGGGCTAAATGTTGGCAGGGCCACGATCCCTCTGAAGACTCATGGTCGAATCTGCCCCTTGCCTTTTCCAGCTGATACTGCCAACATTCCTTGGTCTGTACCAGATCACTCCAATCTTTGCCTCCATAGTCACATTGCCTTCCTTGCCATGTGTCTCATCTCTCTCTGTCTCCTTCTTATGTGGATATGTGTGATTAAATTTAGGGATCACCCATGTAATCTGGATACTCTCCTCATCTCAACACGTACATTTTAATGAGGTCTGCAAAAGCTTTTGATTTTTCCAAAATAAAGTAACAAATACCTTGAGTATTTGCTCAACGGATTAGATCTTGATATCTTTGGTGGGCATAATTCAGTCTACTATATTCTTCTCTCTGGCCTCCAGTGATTCATGTCTATAACAGATGTAAAATATATTCACCCATGCCAAGATTCCCAAAATTCTCAACACAATAGAGCATCAACACAAGTCCAAAATGTCGTCTAAATACTAGTTCCAAAATTGCAAATCTCATCATCTAAATCATTTAAGATTGTATGAGACCCTGGGTATGATCCATCCTGAGACAAAATTTTCCTCTATCTCTATACCTGTGAAACTAGAAAGTTATCTGCTGCCAAAATACAACTGTGAAACTAGAAAGTTACCTGCTGCCAGAATACAGCTGTGGGATAGATACAGTATAATATTTGCAGACATTCCCATTCCAAAAGGGAGAAAATGGAAGAACGGATTCACAAATTCCAAGCAATTTCATAATCAAGAAGGGCAGATTCTCATTAAGTTTTAAGACCTGGGAACAATTCTCTGTACCTCGACTCCAACATCTGCAACACAGCTCCATCTTCTATTGCTGTGATTTTGGCTTACATCTCTTCTTCTGAGCCCATTGCTATGACCTCTGGGCCCAAGTCTCTGCCTTCAGAATCATCTTTCCTTTTACTTCAGAGGGAACATATGTGTGCTTCTCAGTAATTTTATCACCCAACTGCCTGCCTGTAGAGTTTTTGTAGTTCAAAGGGCTTTCTTCATTTTATCCTGTGTTATCCATTCCAGTCCAATCTGGTAGTGTTTATGGTGGTACAACATTCTCAAAAACCTTTTCAGGTTGCCAGGTATATCTCAGGGATTCACACCCTTAGCCACAGCATCCTCCACAGATCTTTGGTTTGATAATCCCATCTTTTTTTTTTTGCAGTACGCGGGCCTCTCACTGTTGTGGCCTCTCCCGTTGCGGAGCACAGGCTCCGGACACGCAGACTCAGTGGCCATGGCTCACGGGCCTAGCTGCTCTGCAGCATGTGGGATCTTCCCAGACTGGGGCACGAACCTGCGTCCCCTGAATCGGCAGGCGGCCTCTCAACCACTGAGCCACCAGGGAAGCCCGATAATCCCATCTTTATTCAAGGTTTCTTCTGGTTGAGTGAGCCATTTATGTAATCTCTTCAGCACTAGTAGCAGGTTATCCGGACATACCATTGGCCTTCTCTCCAAAGTATACTTTCCTAACAGTTACTATCCTAATTTTATCATATTTTGCCATCTGATAGGCTGTTTCCCAAATCATCAAGTGATGGTTCCCTTTTGCTTAAGCTTTTTTTTTCTTAATTTATATTTGTCTGCTTGTATTTTGATATCATCAGGTTAACACCTTCAATGCTTTGCTTGGAAATAACCTCAGATAAATATCCAAGTTCCTTGCTTACAAGTTCTGCTTTTTCAAACAGTTGTAGAACACAATTCAGCTTTTTCTGTCACTATATAGCAAGATTTGCCTTTCCCTCGGTTTCCAGTGGTATGTTCCTTATTTCCGAGCCCTTTCCTTTAACCCACATTTCTACCAACAGTCTGTTTATGTGCATCTACATGTTTTCTATAATGTGGCAAAAAATTCTTCCAGCCTCTATACATTATTTGATTCCAAAGCCCCTTCCATATTTTCAGGCATTTATTACACAATATCATCTCTGTACCTATAGTAATTTTCTAAGGGTTGTTAAACAAATCACTACAAACTTGGTGACTTAAAAGAACATACATTTTATTGTCTCATTGTTCTGGAGGCCAGAAGTCCAGAATCGGTGTTACTAAATCAAAATCAAAGTGTTGGCAGGGCTTCACTCCCTCCAAAGCTCTAGGGGAAAATTTGTTGCTTGCTTCCTCCAGCTTCTAGTGTCTGCCAGCATTCCTTGGCTTGTGTTACATTACTCCAGTCTCTGACGTCATCTTCACAATACCTTGTGTATTTCAAGTCTCCTTCTGCCTCCCTCTTGTAAAGATACATGTGATTGCATTTGGGATCCATGACTTAAGATCCTTAACTTAAACACATGTGTAAAACAGACCATTTTTTTCCCCTAAATAAATTGACATTTACAGGTTCCAGGCATTAGGACCTGATATCTTTGAAGTTTTTTAGTCTACTATACATACTTTACATAACATTGCTTTTCAAAACGCAGTTTCATTTTATTTAATTTCATGAAAATTTTGCTATTATTATTCTGCAGATTTCAGAAGTTTTCCCTTCCTAATAAAGCATAATCTTAATTATTGAAATAACTAAAGAAATAATCAAAATTTTCAGAATTTTGATAATCAAAATAACTAAAGAAATAATAATCAAAATAACTAAAGAAATAATAAAAATTTTCAGAATTCTGAAAATCATTTAAGGGATGTTAGAGCATA
Organism: Stenella coeruleoalba; assembly: GCF_951394435.1. Taxonomy (NCBI): domain Eukaryota; kingdom Metazoa; phylum Chordata; class Mammalia; order Artiodactyla; family Delphinidae; genus Stenella; species Stenella coeruleoalba. Next base: position 17,651,040 of record NC_137148.1, on the reverse strand, counting down.
TACTACTTTATTGTTTTATTTTCCTATTGATACATAACATATAGGCTTTCTCTAGAAAAATGGTGCTTTCTCAGTGGGCTGTTAGTCTTATTTACATTTTATTCTCAGGCATTCAGTAAATGGTTTATTATGTGATTATCATTAAAGACAGATTATTGCATTATAAAATGGAACATTCTATTTATATTTTAAAACACATGAGAGTTCATTACTTTCTGATAAAAGCCACAGTTAGAACATTAATGCATATATTTAATATTCTCTGTTAAGTAGCAGGTTATTTCAAGACAACCTGCTGATTTGAAGTAATGGGGTGATACAAAAATATAGCAATTATAGGTGTACTATGCTGCAGAAATTGCCAGTCCCTGTATTTCAGCTTATTATCTACAAGCTTCTTCAAAGGACCAAATGAGTCTCCATCACTTGCTCCTGGGGAGTGAAGCTGTTGCAATTTGATTTTTGGAATGATATCTCCAGAAGTATAAAATACTTGTATTTTGAAATGGAGATACTTACTCTCTCACAGATCTGCCCGGTGACACTCTCTGCTTATCCTAAGTGTACATTCAGTATGAATCACTTAGGAAATCTGAACCAGCAGAAAGCAAGATCCTTTCTGCTCACTTGTTAGTTAAATGCAAATACAGAGCATAATTAGGGTCTTGTTTCTGGGATATAAGAGTATGTGTATTTGAATAAAGAAGTATCATAGCACAAAATAGTGTCAGACATAATAAAGTAGACTTTGGAACCACATTGTTTGAGGTGAACTCTACCTATGCCACCAACTAGCTGTGTGACATTGATCAAGTTATTTATCTTCTCTTCAGTAAAATAGGAAAAGTGCCTGTGGTCAATTGTATTATTGTTTCAAATTATTTTCTGCTTTCACAAGAAGCTCATACAACACCTCCTGGTGTCATAGTGCTTTCAGACCCCCTCCACGTGGGAGGAATACACACCACTACACCACTGACATCAGAATTAATCATGTGACTTGCCTTTGGCCAATCAAATGTGAAGGGAGTGGAATGCACCACTCCACAGCAGGAACTTTATGAATCATGAAGTTCTGCCTTCACCTACCCAACTCTTGCACAAGGACAGCATGTTTCAGATGGAAGTTGATGTTTAAACCTGAATCTTAGAGTTAAGAAGTTGTGATAAATAGAGCTGCAGCCAACCCACAGACAGTACATACATGAGCAAAATATCAATCGCTCTTTTGTAAGCTACTAAGATATTGATGGTAATGGAGAATTGCACATAACCTAGCAAATCTGTATAACAGTAGTATCTACTTCATGTTCTTATTTGAGTAAGGCTCAGAGAAAGCAGTTAGTAATAAGCCAGGTACATAGAAGTATAGAAATATGTTTTGTTATTATTATTACTGTTATATTTTAGAAATCCAAGGAGTGACAGTGTAAGAAATGATCACACATTAGATTTTAAAGGTGTAAGAAAAAAATTCTGTTTCACTGGTTGTAATACACTATCCTAAGTCTAGGAGTGATTTTCCAAATTCTATTGGGGAATAACAATAGAAACTGACTTTTGGAGGTGTGGGTTTTCAAATACTCGTGAGATTTATTCATTCAAAAGAATCAGATAATCTCCCAAATCTTTCATATTTCAGACAACACTGCCACTGCCTCTTCCTCCCCAACAACAAAACCAGTGAATGCATTATTTCCAGGGCTGTGTTCGTTCTTTGTACTCTCAAATATGTTTAACAAGATTTCATTTGGAACAGGATAAAAGTAGCTTTCCATAATGACTCTTTAATAGTAAAAATTAACTTTAAAGTGATTTGCTGCACTATTCATATAACAAGCACAAACACAAGGGGATAAAAAAATTGTTTGAGAAAGTCATAATAATGCCCTGTTCTGCCACTAAATTCTGGTCCTATCCCATGAACTCTCATCTACTTGAAATTGAAGTGGCCACACGTCTTCTGAACTTCAAAAGACTCTAATTTAAGTACAATTGATAATTCCTGTGTCACTGTGTTTTTATTCATTGTTCTATAATTTAGTATGTATCACTCTAAGTAGATCATTAGATCCTTACGAGCAGGGATTGATCCTCTATTTCTGTGTATCTATCATTGGTCCTAGATGACTGGTCAAATTAAGTAATTTGTTTAATTTCACCCTATCCATTAACAGATTACAGTCAACCCTCTGTATCTGCAAGTTCTAGATCTGCAGATTCAACTAATAATGTTCAATAAATTCAATCAATAATGTTACAATATTTGCCTTCTTTTACTTCATCCATATAATATTGAGTAGAAAACAGGCTTTTGCTTTTGTTTTGGTTTTAGGATGAAAGTAATACACGTTCATTAAAGAAATATTTGAAAAGTGTGGAATAGCATAAATGAACTGAAGAAAGAAAATATATAATGCCAGCAGCTTATTTCCCTTAGTCTTTTTTCAGTGCTTTATGTTGGAGTTCAGATCAATACACACACATGCGTGCACACACACACACACACACACACACACACACACACACAATCTGTACCACTGTATGTCAAAGCTTTTACTTAATATTATGGCATAAGCAGTTTTTAAATCATTGACTATCCTCATAAAATACTGGTAATTTGATGCATAAGAACTTCATCATGTTATTATACACAATAAATATAGTGTTATTGTTACACTTAAGGGTGTTTTCTATCTTGAAAAAAGGAAGATTCACTGACATTACAAGTGTGTGGTATTTAGGCATCTGCTCATTTTTTTAGAATGCTGTGAATACTAGGTCAAAAGGAATGAACACTTTTAAATCTCTAGACAGCTCTTGAACAATTTTCAGTTTTAAAGATACATGGAATACCATTTATAAGTAAAAGATACAAAGAGATGCAAAGGAGTTTAGGGTAACTTTTACCTAGAGAAATGTTAGAGCTAATACAGAGGAAGAAATCTTCAGTGGGATCTTTGAGGATAAGAATTTCTATATAAAAATAATTCTATAAATACTTATTAAGTACCTCTCATAAGCAAGCCATTGCATTATGCAGTTATTGGTCTTTTTACTCAGTCATCTGCCTTTTGTCAATCATGTTATCCTGCTGTGAGAAGATTTTCGTTTGTTAGATGGTTTGGTTTTTGTTATTTTTAAATTGCTATTCCTGTGGTCATTAATTCAATATATATTCCAGTGTGAATTACATGGCAGGTATCATTCTAGATGCTGGGACATAGTGAACAAAACAAAACTAACAAAAAACATCTGGCCTTCATGTTGCTTCTATTCCACTGATAATGGAACCCTTGACCAGATGGGAAGGAGCAAACATTTGTGTTAGTGAAGTTTTAAGTTATTGGGTTTATATATCTTCTCCTAATATTTTCTTCAAGTGATTTAAAATAGTAAATAAAATGTGCAGTGCCCATGGTAACTTTATCAGGCAAAAGGATGAGAAAGGAGATCCAAGAAACAGTGTGTCATGGGACAAAGGTATAAATGGCACATGGTTTTCAGATAACAATAAACTATAGGGTTTGAGAAAATCTAATCATACACTAACACACTGATACTGGATATGGTAGCTTGGTACAGACTCTAAAATTTTATAAGGGAAGGGAATTATTAGATTTTTGTTCTAGAAAGGTAATTTTGGTGACTATGGGGAGAAAAGTTACGAGAAAGCAAGGGGTAAGACCATGGGTGTCAGGCTAGGAAGACAGTATTCAACTACCACTAAAGTCAAAGTGTAGCTTGATGGTTCTGAATTAAGACCATGGCTGTGGAAATGGAGAATGAAGAGGTAATCAGAAGAAAATCAATATTTGGTCAAAGAAGCACTTGAAAACATGTTTCAAGATATTTTGAGATATTGCTGTACTTCTGTTTCAGAGGTTTTCTCAGTTCTTGGGCAGTCCCTCACCCTCCTGTGAGGGACTAGTACATCCTTCTGTGCCAAGTGCCAAGGGCATGGTATGGCACTGGAGACAGAGGAACTTTATTTGAAATATTGTCCTGTCAGTTACTAAATTTGTGACCGTTTGACTCTATTGCACAGTTTACTGAGCCTTTGCTTCAGAATCAAAAAGTAGAGAAATAATTATGCCATACTCACAAGTACTTTAGGTATATTAAAACATATTATATGTATGAAATATTTGATAATGTATAAATTGCTGTATACAATTCTACTGAGAATAGAAGAAAATAAATTTATATATAGGTCAACTTTTTATTTATTCCTATTAATAAATTATCCTGATACTTATCCTCTGTCTATAAATGTATTCAGAATTATTTAAAACATTTTTGGGGTCTGTTTTGTGGATTTTATGGTGTAAGTGTCTCAACTCCAATACGGCAAATGTGAGGAAGTAAATAAATTCATTTTTTAAGGATTATTGCATTTTTCTGCCCCCTGGCTGACCTATGACATAATTATAGTTTAGATAACTAAAACCAGTGCCTATATTTTGTGTCTACCTCTCTGTTTCTAATCAAACATTTTGTCTATCTAAGTGTCACTGTGGAAGGCAATAAATTAATTCCTTCAGATATGTTTCCAACTGATATTGAATAATATGGCAATCATTCCATTTTATTTGCTTTTAATGTTGTCACTTTCATAGTGAATACAGGAAGTGATGACAGGGTGTCAGGGAAGGCATTTTAGGAAAATGGGTTGCTTCCTTCTAATCCACATAAAAGTAAAGAAGAAAATGCCACACAATTGCAGGGTTTCAATTATTGGTGAATATTTCTGCATAATTCAGTTGCGTACATAAATTTTTCCTAACTTTTCCAAGATAAAATAATAAATATTGTGTATGTTTATCACTTTATGGTCAAAATAAAGTTATTTCAAAACAATATAGTTTAAAAAAAAAGCTGTTGAATCTGGACATGTAGGCAAAAAAAGATATGCAAATGTCTAAAACATATGAGAATATATTCAACTAAGATTCAAGTAAATAAAATATATGTAATTTCTACCAGTTAAATTCTCAAATTAAATAATTTTTTGAAGAATATGATGAAATGGCATTATATACAGCTGTTGATTAAAGTGATACCAAGCTCTGAATAATAGCTTCCTGGTCTATCTCTAGAGACTTTAATATGTTTATGGCTCTTGTCCTATTATTTAATTTTTAATATTGCATTTTAAATAAATAATCAAATGCCCAAATATCACCTCATTGTATGATCAGAAAATCTGTTTTTATTCAAATCTGAAAACAACTCAAAGTTTATTAAGATTATATTTATTTTGGTATGCTTGAATTAGCCATTTTGAAGGTTTTAAATGGAGTGGAATGTGAAGTGTGGAAAAAGGATAAAATAAATACTAGCACATTACATGGCATATTTCAAGTAAATCACACTGCATTTAAAAATAAAATTCCATCACCTCTAATCTACATATTCAGAATAAAATCAATTTTAATATTTTATCTTCCCAACTCTTTACTCTTTTCTGTATCATATATTGTCTCTCACAATTACAATCTAAGATAAAGCAATAGGTAACCATGACAGATTCTTAAGCAAAGGCATACAAATAAGTTTTGCTAAAAGAATGCCAATAAACACCACTACCATTGCAGAGAATTTTCTGCAATGGTCTATAAATCTAGACTGTTTTAAACAGTGGCCAGAAGCCACATGTGGCAATTAAGATTTGAAATGTGGGTAATTATTTCCTTTAAACTTAAATGTAATCACCTATGCCTCATGGCTATCATGTTGGACAGAATAGCTCTAAATTGTGAGTGAAAAAAAACTAAATGAAACAATGTGGGGGAGATAAAGTAGTAACAAAAGTTAAATAGGCTATGAAGATTGAATGTGGAACAATAAAAGTTAATGGTTAAAAAAAACAATTAAAAGTAAAATTGTAAGGACAGTACTGAAGAAAATATCAGGACAGATGGATGAGTAGAAATAGGAAAATGCTCAGGAGGAATGTAGAAGCCAAAACCATTCAGTCATGGAAGGTTGAGGAAAATTATTAAAAACCAATTCATCACAAAAGAACAGATACTTTACTATTTGTTTTCATTTACCACTAATCAAGTTTGCATGCTTGCTTTTTCCTAATAAAAATGTATAACTAGGTTAATTCTAATTTCCTAATGCATTTTGGGGAAAGATTTCATTAAAAATGTTATGCAAACTGAAATTCTAGTAGATTTTATAATTCACTACCAACTCTAATCATTTACTGTCTTACTTTTTATCAAGTTCACTCCTGTTATACTAGTGGGTTTTTTTAGTATGTGTGTGTCTTGGCATTATATAAAAAGTTCTATATCAATTTTATACAAGGTGATTAATACAAACATCAATTTTATATCCCTCATTTTTTACCTCTCAGTCATATAGTTATATTGGTATTAATTAGTATGGGTTTCTACAGTAATTTTTTAACCTGTTTTATTATTATAGTAAATGTAAAACATAAAATTGCATTTCCTACACATAGTAAATACATATAATAAATACAACTCTACTAATTAATTTTTGGGTCATTTTCAATTTATTTATAGATATGACTTCAGCCATGTTTTATCAGTTTCTGCTGCAAGATAATTCCCAGTGAGTAAACAGAAAAAAAGGTACTCAAAGGTAATTTTGTTTCTCTAAAATATAATAATATTTACATATTTAATAGATTATAAGTAACATTTAAACTGTATAGCTTCATACAAGTGGCTTTGAGGCTTTGTGGCTTTGCTTGTTGAATACATACATATATATATCACATATACATATAAATACATACTATATATAATTTTGTTGCATTCTTATAGTTTTTTTAATTTGAAATATAATAAATGATAATCACAAACAAAATAACCAGTTATAAAGTAAAAAGTCATGGCTTCAGTTGATCTCTCTCTATAGCTAACAATTTTAATAGGTCACGATGGATTCTTCCAAACCTTACTCAACAAACATATATACACAGTTTTTATTGCAATGATATTCTTTATCTTTTTATTCAACTGTCCATTTTTCACTGTATTTTTCATTGACTTCTTTCCTTGCTTGTCAATATATGGACTTTAATGACTAGGTCGTATTCCACAGCATGCACATGCCATATTCTATTTAACCAATGCCCGAGTGATAAATATTTAGATTATTTTTTATATTTAGATATTAAAAAGCAAGGAAGACCCATGGAAACTTTTGTGCCTATATCCTTGCACACATGTGTGATTGATTCTTGGAATATACTACTAAAAGTGAAACAGCTGATACAAACAATAGTCATGTTTTAAATTTTGTTCTCAAATTTCTGTAGCATTTTAATTCTAACTAGTTATATGTTCAACCTCATTTTTCCCTGAGCTGACAATAAACTTTACAATAAGACAATTTTAAATGAAAATAATATCTTATATTTTTATTATATGTCTGATTATTAAAGTGATTGAACATCTGTTCATATATTCATTAAATAATTTACAAAAGGGCTTCCCTGGTGGCGCAGTGGTTGAGAGTCCACCTGCCGATGCAGGGGACACGGGTTCGTACATTGGTCCGGGAAGATCCCACATGCCGCGCAGCGGCTGGGCCTGCGCGCCATGGCCGCTGAGCCTGCGCGTCCGGAGCCTGTGCTGCGCAACAGCAGTGAGAGGCCTGCGTACCACACACACACACAAAAATCAAAAATTAGTATTTGTTTTGCTTTGTGTTCTGTTGTTTCCTTCTTTCTACGTATTTTTCCTGTTTTTGAGTTTTTTACTCAAGTAGTGAACAAATTTATCCAACAGCAATTATTGAATAGTCAGATGTCTTCCCATTACTTTGAAAAGACACATTTCTTCAGTTAAATATCTCATAGCTTGCTCTTTTTGTTATGCTAAATTGCCTTCTTGTGCACCAGTTCAATGGTGGTGAAATATATTTTCTTTATTTTACATGTTGATCTATTTTGAAGCAAACTAAACTATATCATCCTGCCCTCTATTGAAAAAAAGTTAACCTTGAGATTTTCCAGGGTAATTATTTCAGTATCTTTTAATTTTTTCATAATTACCATTCTTTTCCATTTTTATACTTATTTTTGAAATATAATCTGTACTTTTAATCTGCATTTTCCCCCAGACTACAAAGGGTTTTATGTGTTTGTTATTGAATTGCAAGGGCAAACTGGAAAAGTAGAATTTAGAACTTCATCAATAAAATTTAAAAAAATCTTAATTTTCCTCCTAAAAGTTGCCTGTATTACTCATTTCCTAGTTTCTCAATCTACACAAGAGTCATCCTAGCTGGTAATTTGTCTGGGCATATTAAACTCTCTTTCTGTGTATTATATCAATTGGGGAAATGTGAAAGTTAACCTGTATCATCCCTATAGGGATAGACCCTCCCCTCACTTAGAACCAAGTTTGATGGAATTTTATTGCATTCCCTCTAAAGTACACTCATTTAGTTTCTTGGACATCTCCTCCTGGAGTGTATTGCTAAATTTCAGCAAAATATATAATATTCCCCAAACAATTAACAGTAGTAGGCTGATCACAGTTATTCTGATAATCTATTCAAGAAATTCTGCCCATTTTTCAGTGTATTATTAATTTCAGTCACAAGGATAGGCTATATTTAGACTATATTTCTTAATCAGATCATATCTAATCTACCTCTAATTAGACTTCTATTGTGATACTATAGAACTGCTTGCCAAATCCATGGGGGTATTGCCATAAAAATTATAAAAAGCAAATATTATAAAAAGCAAACAGACAGAAATGATAAATCTGCTGCCCTCTGGAGATGCTACCCTTGTGACTAATACTAGAGGTATCAAAACAAGGGCAAACAAGTTAAAACACTATATATCTTTAAAGCAATGCATCCAAAAACTATAGTGAACAATTATCATAAGGTACCTGCCAAGCACCTGAAATCTTTTTCTATATTTAGTGAAATTCTACCAAAAAAGGATTGATGAGACTCACCTCACACTATAGAAAGAAAATACAATAATTCAGTAGGTTTTATTGTTTCCCATTATCCACTGCCTTCAGTATAAAAGGATTTTACAACTTTTGTAAAATTGCTTTAAGTGACTCTTTATGGCAGTTTAATTTCCTGCCTTATTAACAGCATACTTGGCCGTGTAGCCTGCTTCCATCAACGAACTGTGAGCAGAAGTGATTATATGAAATGTCAGAGCAGAAGCCTCCACAGATATCACATCATTCTGCTCTCTCACTCTAAGTCCTAAAATGAGAGCGCATAAGGAGTAGAACCTCAGTTAACACAAAACTGTCCTGTAAATCAAGATATATAGTACCTTGTTAAAATTGGGAGAGGGGGTTATATTTGTTGCAGCATAAACAGAGGAAGCTATCAATACACTTGATGTCCTACCTAATGTATGGACATGACACATAACCTCAACCCACTGAAACCACTCATGAAGTAGGAGATAGTGACATACATGCAGAACAAGTGGAGAATACGTTCTGCTGGCAGTGGTAGCTGGATTAGCCATGTGCATTTTCCAGGGGAAAAAGTATCTATTTCTTGATGCTGGCAACAGAAGCAACAGTGAGAGCTTTCCTCTAGGCACAGTTTTGACTGCAGCTTCAGCTTCTGTTTAGGCTCTGTTCTTCCAAATCTAGCATCTCATCAATTTCTGTGAGCTAACCAATAACCTCCATGCTTAAATCACACAGTCAGTTTCTGGGCCTTTCAAATAAATATCAACTGTTCCAAAAATTGTCAATAAAAAGAGGTTGTGAGCAAACATTCAGGGAAATGGAAACAATCTATTATTGACTGTCCATGTTAAAGATGAAGGCATTTTACCAAGTTCATAGATACAGAGGACAGATTGGTGGTTGCCAGAGGTGGAGAGTGGGAGGTGGAGAAATGGGTGAGGGGAGTCAAAATTCACAAACTTCCAGTTATAAAACAAATAAATCAGGGGGATGTAATGTACAGCATGGTGACTATAGTTAATAATACTGTATTCCGTATCTGAAAGTTGCTAAGACAGTAGATCTTTAAAGTTCTCATCAAGAGAAAAAAATTCTGTAACTATGTATGGTGACATATGTTAACTAAACTTGATGATCATTTCACAATATGTACAAATATAGAATCATTTTGTTGTACATCTGCAACTAATATAATGTATATCAATTATGCCTCAATTTTAAAAAAGAAGAATATGAAGACATTTAAATTCCACTAGTCTTTTTGGGTGATTCTCAGGCATCTTGGCCCACAACAGAAAAAAATTGAATTGTAATCTATGATCACCCAGAAAAAGGTGTACAAAGAAAGAAGATTTAAGCTACTGAATGACCACTGTCACAGAACAGTATGAAGAATATAAAATATTTAAGAACTGTGAGCTGAGGGAATTCTTCCAAAAGTGCTGAACAGCTTAAAAAAAGCAAACAAGGTATATTTCTTAAACATATTCCTCAAGGCAATGGCTGAAGCCTAAAGGCATTAGAAAACTATACCAAAGATCCACTTATTGTTTGGAGCAGCTGGGATGCAAAAGATTCAACAGAGTGGAAAGTTTGAATTTGTAGGTTGTCAAACAGCAACTTTGGTTCAATTTACTGACTAGGTAACTGGACTTTTTTGTTGATGTTTGTTTTTCTATCTCAGTATCTGACCAAATTCCAAACATTCTGAAAGAAATCATCTTAATATGAAAAAATCCCTGAATCCTATCTTTTTTTTTTTTTGCGGTACGCTGGCCTCTCACTATTGTCGCCTCTTCCGTTGCGGAGCACAGGCTCCGGACGCGCAGGCTCAGTGGCCATGGCTCACGGGCCTAGCCGCTCCGCGGCATGTGGGACCTTCCCAGACCGGGGCACGAACCCATGTCCCCTGCATCGGCAGGTGGACTCTCAACCACTGCGCCACCAGGGAAGTCCTGAATCCTATCTCTTAAATGTTAAAATGCCACCTTCCAATTTCCCAGGGTCTTTGCTGATATTTTATATCAATCAGACATGTCTTCTTTAGAAATGGAATGAGAATTTACTAATCTTCAAAAATTCATTATTCCTTTCTCCATCCAGGTCAGATTCTTGATCATACAAAGATTTTATTGCTTCTGGTAATGGCAGAGTTGCATATAGTGGACTTACTCTCCAATAAATAGATATATGTGTGTGTGTGTGTGTGTGTGTGTGTGTGTGTGTGTGTGTGTGTATATATATATATATATATATGAAATATTACACACTAAAAATTAAAGGTACTGGAGTACTACCAAAAGACAAGCAGAAGCTGGAATTGGACTCTCAAAATAAAGAATTTGACTCTCAAAATAAAGAAACATCATTGGGTGAAATCTATACTGATATTTTTGTTCTCTAAGGAATAACCAGTAAATGTGGTATAGATTTGATAGAAATCAGGTAGAAATCCACATTCACAGGACAGACTTCATGCCTCTAAGTAGAAAGAAATGGCTGGAAGATGAAGAAAGGTGAGCAGAGATCTCAGCTACTGAAAACAAAAATTTGGAGACTAAATATAATCCCAAATTATAAAGGCTTGGAAAATACTCAAGTTATTCCATCAAAACCCCAGAAGGACTATGTTTTTGCAACAATAACTATACCAAGACTATGGATTCACTCTAACATTAAGAGTGAAGCATAAACAGATAATAGAATTAATGTATCCTAGCAGGGCTGATTAAGACAAAAATGGAGAAAATACTAAGTACCATTATTAAGAACGAAAGAGACATTACTTATAAATCCTTTACAGATTAAACACATAATAATGAGAAATTATGAACAATACTTTGCTAATTATATGAACAACTTAGATAAAACAGATAAATTCTTTTTAAAAGAATTGATGGAAAAAAATATTAATAACTCAATAGCAATCAAATAAGGTGAATAGTTAGTCCAAGACATTTTACTCAATGAAACATTATGTGTATATGTTTTTTATATATTGTTTTCAAAGAATGATAGAGAAATCGTTATCAGATTATTCTGAACACCACAAAGGGAAGATTATCATCATAAAAATGAAAAAAAATAGAAAAAAATCAAAAACAGCAAAGATATAAATAAAATAAGTCGACTTACTTGAACCAGAAAAAATAAGAAAGCATGACAAAAATAGAATAGGAAATTAACAACAAGTAGGAAAGAAAAAAGAAGTATTTAACTTGTGTTGAACTCAAACTATAGCTATATTAAATAGAAGAAACAACTTTTAGGTGATAAACATTGTGTTTTCAAGGGGGGTGGTGGTGTGGGACTCAATAAATTGTATATATCTTCCCTGCCTGAGCTCTATAGAACTTAAGACATAAATTTTAAAAATAGAAGGAGAAACAAACTATCACCATTATTGCTGATAGAGAATAAGGAGACTTTAGGTCTGTATTCAAGGTGACCTTAATGATACTGAATACCATGTTTAGGTGGCCTTATCTACTCAATCATTGTGGGTAATTGTTTGGGGCTCATCTGCCCTCAAAGGTGAAGAGTGTAGAAAACATTATAGAACCTGTACATCTGTGACCAATGCTTTCTCAAGAGGATATAAGGATGAGGATGCCCTGTTCATCTTTCTAAATTTTCTAATTAGATACAATTTCACTTTACCAAAGTAAATAGTCATGAAGAGGTTAATTAGGACAGTACTTTGGAAAAGCTCATTTAAATGTAAAGTAGAAGTGGGGAAAAGACATTTATTCTACTATTCTACTTTATTTTCTTAGTCTTGGTTTTACCCATTAAACCTAACAAGAATGGGCTATTTGCCACAAAAGGGGATATCAGAAGTCTATCTGATCTCTACCTTCAAAGAAGTTGCTCTCCAAATACCAATGGCTATGGCTTTCAGAAGAACCAATGACCATGGAGGACAATTTCTATTTTGTTGCCCAAAGTCTCAAAAATAGTGCATTAATGAAATCAATTCTAAAACAGCTGAACCCAAGACTGAAAGTTCCCTTCCATTCCACAGTGTGTGTATTCTTTGCCAAATAAGAACATCAGAGGTTCTGCAGTACAGTGAAGGGATGACATTAAAATGAGTAAAAGGCAGTCTTTAAATACATACATACATACATACATACATACATACATACATATATATATATATATATATATATATATATATCAAACAACGATATGCCTCAATGCAAACTCCTTCTATAACCAAGTTTCTATGAGGTAATTAAACTTTAATTTCTAAGCACAATGAGAGAGAGAGAGAGACAGACAGACAGACAGACTAAACCAATCCCCAACTCCACAGGCGCTCTGTCAGGCAAAATTAATGTTGCCAAAGACAGGAGCAAGAACTTAGCGGGGTTAGAGTAAAGTGGGCTGGTTCAACGACACATATTTCATATCCCGTGAGATTCAGCTCAAATAGAAAAAAAAAATTGACAAGAAGTTAATTTTGAGCACTGTGCATTGTCCATATGTGTGGAAAAAAAAATAATGGAAGCAAACTTTGTTTTCTTTTAGAGTTGAGTTAGAGACACGTACCATCTAGCAAATGTTTTAGATTAGTATTGTCACCAGTTATACTGAGGGACCTTCTTTCACTGTCTTTCATTATCAAAACTTCCACTTCTCTTATGCTCTGCGTTCCGAGAACCTAGAGCCGTTCCACTCTGGATCCACTTGCTGATGTTCCCTTTGCCATCTCTTCAGATAACACATTTGAGTCCTGTGCCCCCAGTGATGTTTCCACTGCCTTTTGTTACAGATTTTTTAAGTCTGTAAAACCAAGGAGTGTTTCTTCTTTATCCTCACATTTATTTCTACTGTAGAATTGCCCTCAATAGGTTCCTGAATTGAAGCTGTGATAAATGTTTCTGAAGCTTGAGTCCCAGGAGTCCTGTAGGTTCCTGGAATTTAATGACTTCCTTTCTTTATTTTTCCTTTTTTTATCTGATTGAGACACGGTTTTTCTAGCATTCACTTACACATTTGATATTTTGGTGTCTCTCACCCTAGAAATATGAAGTCAAATCCTCATGTTTCTCCCAGAAGCATCTATTATTCAAACATAGCTTGTCTACCTTTTTATCCCTTAACACTTCCACCAACAAAATATTTTTCCATTGGTCCAGTCAGGCATATACTTAATAGATAATTATCTTGCCTGAATCTCCTTTAGTATCTTTCATCTATTTGTGCCCTTCTAAGGCTTACTTCTATTGTATAATTTCTCCAACATTACTCAGAGTGCCAGCAATATATCAGTATCTACATCTGCAGTAACTTTATCACCTTGAAAACATCTAATATTGCTCTAATTATTTTATACTAACCTTCATCTGAAGCTTGTACAGATATTCTATAATCACTTTTTATAGCTCTTACCAGCCTCTAAGGATGATCTCCATGTAATAATGAAATCTTCTGTCATTTCTCTAATGTTCTCTTTTGTAGCAGTTTAGCATGACACTTTTTTCCTTTTATTTTCTAGGTTTGGCATGTATATTTTAAAAGTAAAGACCTCACTTTTGCTCTGCCAACAGGAGAAAGTTAGCTGTTTTGCAATTTAAAAGCCATTCTGCACACTGATATTTAAAGGGCACATAAGGACTTCTTTCTTGTAAAATAAAGATTTGCTTCAGCCAAGCCTGTTTAGGAAAAGCTGTGCCTAAATAATAAGCTGTGACAGGCTGCACCCTGAGAACCTTCCTGCCTTTAGGGACACTTGCCTTGTTAAGGTCCCTCTGGTCCTTGTCCCTTAATTTATGCTTCTGCCTCTCTATAAAGAGACAATCACTTGTAGATAAATCTTTGATATGTAAGAGCCACTAAGATTAAAACACCCTGTGGTCAGGTTAAAGACCTTCACCCTAGTACTGAGAAAAACAAAAAAAACAAATCACAAACATAAGAACTTCTTTGGTCTAAAATAAGCTTCTAAAAACACGTAAGAAAAAAATACATATCTGTCAAAACATAAAGTTCTAACAACAGTGCCATGCTTCGGTCTCCATCAAATTCTCTCCATACAAATATTGTGGTTTCCTGAATTCTACTATTTTTGTTTGTTTTTTCTCATTGCTAGCCCTGTGTGGAGGACACTAAGGAGTTTCAGCTATTAGCACCCATCTTCCCTACCCAATCTGTAATATAAAACCGTGGAGTCAGAGATGAGGTTAAAAACACCAATTTGAAGACTAAGAGCCCAGTGCAGGGTTGGGACTTCCCCTTCGGTACTCTCCTCTTCTGCTCGGACCAGATGGATTCAGATCTCTTTGTTATTCTCTCCAAATTTACTAAAGTAAATTACTCTACTTTCCCCAGGTAAGAAGAGATAAAAGGGTGGATGGAGGTCAGGAATGTGTTTGGAGAAGAAATCCCTTCTTAGAGAAATCAAGAATAGAAAATCAAACAAATAAACAAACAAAAAACAGGCAAAGAAATGCCTTGTAAATAGAAACTAGAAACTAAGAAAGAGAGCATATGTTAATATCATAAAACAACAGACAATACAACAGTTAATATCATAAAATATGGAATATTGGCAGAGGAGGGTCAGATAATATAAATTATTAGTGAGAATTTCAGAAAACTGAACCAACTAGGAACTGCTGGTTGAAGCATGAACTGTGACAGCCTCTTTGGAAAGCATTAGGACAGTAATAAATTAAATTAAGTCTGCATCTACCTTACAGTTCAGAAATTCCATCCTTGAGTTTTTGCTCTAGAGAAATTTACATACTGGGCCATGTGTCATATACAAAAATGGCAGAGAAAACTGGCTTGTAAGAACGAAAAATGTTAGCTGTGTATCCTAGAATTATACAGCATTTAGAAACAATAAATTAGAGGTACATACATCACCATGCACTCAGTTTTAAAAATGTAGTTCTTGATGAAACATGAAAGACACAGAATCTATAGAGCCATATAATTTATGTTTATTATAATACATAAACACTCAAGACAATGCTATCTATTTTATGAGGATATACGCAATCCACACATGTCTCAAGCAGTAGTATAAAGGCCTAGGGGAACAGGAAAACAAAAAAGGAGTCTTGCAATGATCTGTGAGATTAATTTGCCCATGAATCAGAAAAGTAGTCAAGGATCATCACCAGACATCCCCCACAAATAAACTGTAAACAACACCAAAAGATGAACATCCAAGAGAAAAATATACAAGTCATAAACTCAGGAAAATCATAATGGAAATACAGTGCCAATGAATATATTAAGTAATTCTCAAAATCACTACTGATTGGAGCAATGCAAATAAAAACAATAAGGTATCAGGTTTTAACATTACATTTGGTAAAATAATTTAAAGATAAGAAAGTATAACATGTTTGCAAACTTGTCTGTGAAATCAGTGCTGTTTTTCTCTGCTGGTGAAACTGTAAATTGCAATACTCATTTTGGAGGGAAAGAGGAAAATAATGGAAGAATTAACAGGCAATTCATTACTAGTTCTTATCATATGCATATGCATAGGGCATAGAAAGTATAAGAATACCCATTGTAACTTTGATTATAATAGTGGATAATTAAAAAAATAGATGTTCATCATTATATGAACAATTAAATAAATTGAAGTATACCTACTATTTAACAGTAGTTAAAATGAATACAATAGATATGTATCATAGAAATAGATATGTAACATAGAAAGTTTCATAAGATTGGCAATATAGTTTTATTTTTAGTTTTATTTTATACAGTTTTATTTATAGTTTTATTTTACATAGCAAAACAATATATTTTCATGGGTACACATGTCTGTAAATATATATTGCCTAGAAGAAAGAATATCATACTGGAAAAAAATATATCTCGCAAGGGGAATGCAATTGAATTTGTTTAAATGGAACTACATAGAAGGCAATTAAACACATGTTGAATTAAAAATAAAAGAAAAAGGGCTTCCCTGGTGGCGCAGTGGTTGAGAGTCCGCCTGCCGATGCAGGGGACACGGGTTCGTGCCCCGGTCTGGGATGATTCCACATGCCGCGGAGCGGCTGGGCCCGTGGGCCATGGCTGTTGAGCCTGCGCGTCCGGAGCCTGTGCTCCGCAACGGGAGAGGCCACAGCAGTGAGAGGCCCGTGTACCGAAAAAAAAAAATAAAAAAAAAAAAAAAAAATAAATAAATAAATAAAAGAAAAAATAACACTGAGGTGAATTAAGTTAAGAAATAGGGAGAAAGATTTAATTTCTTCTCTTTCTTTTATTGACTTAACTGTAATGCACACAGTTAACAATATTTTCAGAACTCATCTGTAATGTGGATGCTCATATTCTCCTGTGTTACTTACTGGCTGTGCCCAGGCAAGGATAAACGTTATTCTAACACATTGATTTACCTGGTGTGTTAGGATAGACTAGGTTATGCCAGTATAACAATTAACTTTTAAATCTTTTTGCTTACAAAACTAAGGTGTATTTCTCACCTATCCCACATGTCTTTCCTAAGTCAACTGCATCTTATCTTCACTTAAGAACCTATGCTGATGGGACTGCCCAAGCATAGAGAAAATAAGACAAACCGTGCCCTGGTTCTTAAAGTTTCTGTTCAGAAATGTCACATTTCTGCCCATATTTAATTGGTTAAAGTAAGTTATGTGGCAATCTTGAAACTATTGGAGTAGGGAAGTATCATTCTTTCCTGGGGAAAAGCAGTGAATAATTTTTAATCATAGTACAATCTAACTTAACTGGTTTATGAAAGTAGTTTGAACTATACAGAAATAGAGTTCTAAAAGCAGATTCAGGGACTTCCTTGGTGGTCCAGTGGCTAAGACTCTGCATGTTCACTGCAGGGGGTGTGGGTTCAATCCCCGGTTGGGGAACTAAGATCCCACATGCCACATGGCGTGGCCAATAACAATAAATAAATCATTGCAAGCAGATTCATTTAATTCAGCACTTTAAAAATATTCTAAAACAGTTGTAAAATGCTGTATTAACACAAGTTGCATTATAACAAGTGAACATTAGAATCACTTTATGTGTGAGCTATAAGCAACACCATTTGCAGACAGTGATGACAATGCTTTGTGACTTATGGCATCAGAGCTGGGAGGGTGGTGAAATCTGACCATTTACTGCAGTTCTTGGGGAGACTGCTAATTGTTTTATTTTCTGTGTATTATGAATTGTTCTGGATAATGGATACTGTCAAAGATAAACACAGCCGGACGTTAGCTAATATGGTGAAAGCAGACTATTCAGTAACTATGGACAGTAGGGGAAAGTGGTGAGCTCCTTTGCAATTTGTGCAGAGTTTGATCCCAGAGGATGAAAATGATGGTTACCAGGACCTGGAGAGTGAGGGAATTAGGCAGATGTCGATAAAAGATACAAACTTGCAACTAGAAGATAAATAACTTCTCAAGATCTGATGTACATCCTAGAGATTACAAGTCAACAATACTGTACTGAATACTTCAAAATTGCTATAAGACTAGCTCTGAAATGTTCTCACCATAACAAAGAAATAATTATGTGATATTATAGACATATTAGCTGACTCTACAGTGATAATCATATTACTATATATGTAAATCAATCAACAGGTTTTACACCTGAAACTTACACAATGTCACATGTTAATTATATCATTAATTAATTAATTGAGAACGAAGCAGTAGGGAGGGGAAATGGCAAGGCCTTGAACAGAATCAGGAAAGGGAAAAATTTTAAAAAGCAGCAAGGAGAGCTTGGTCCATGGGAAACCTATCTGGGTTTGCTAACCTGTGCTTATGGAAGTTAGCTCACACCCTCTCAGGACTGGGAGACAGAGGTCCTTATCATCAGGTGTTGCCTGGAACACACAGTAAATTATTTTGGCAGCCTGGAGTTTTCTCAGGCAGGCTAGTATCATCCTAGTGATACAGACTTGAGGTGTTAGAAGTTATGCTAGCATTTGTTTAAATCCATATAAGCCAAGTTTAGGCCTAGCCAAGATGAGCAGCCGCATGGCACAGGGAGATCAGCTCGGTGCTTTGTGACCACCTAGAGGGGCGGGATAGGGAGGGTGGGAGGGAGACACAAGAGGGAAGAGATATGGGGATATATGTATAGCTGACTCACTTTGTTATAAAGCAGAAACTAACACACCATTGTAAAGCAATTATACTCCAATAAAGATGTTAAAAAAAACAAAAAAAAAGATGAGGACTCAGAGGAGCGTGACTAGATTGTGGTCCAGGAGAGACTGCTTGTAAACACCTGCATACGGAAAGTTTTCTGTTGCATCTCAGGAAGAAGAAACTTACTTTTATAATTTTCTCTCAAAAAATGAGATTATCTATTTCAACATTTAACAGAATCATGTAATTATGTGGATTTGATCCTATATATCCTATTTATCATTGTTCCTCTCATATTCTAATGGGATATAAAATTCGTTGAGGAAGAGATTTATCCCGTTTTATAGTTACCTGAGATTATTTATACTATTCATTTTTATGCCTCGTTAGTCAATCCCCACTGATGGATAACAATTCTGAGTTATTGAATAATCATTCTATTATGTGCACATTACTTTTTTTTTATTGTACTTTATCTGATTGATTGGCGAAAGGTCATGGTTTGTGCCATTACTAACAAAAAACTGGCTGAAGATAGGACCTTGATAAATACCTTAAATTATTAAAGAGAAATTAAATCATCTACATTTGCCAAAATATTTAGAAGACTGTAATTTGCCTCCTTTCCTTAATACAGAAAGATTTCTGAAGTCAAAACTGGCCTATGACCATTCCTAAAAACAAAATAAAGCAAATCAATCAAACACAAATCAACAACAAAAAATTTCCTCTTATGTTTCCATTTAGTCCCAGGGTTCTACGGCAGGGGAGATTCATGCCACAATTCTATTATCCTAGGGAAACTGAAACAACACTGAATTACTGGGGCAATTGTCAGCTGTTCTTCTAAGTGAAGAAAATCTCCTGCTTCACCTCCCTCTAATAGTTCTTTCCCAGAAATAGAGTTTTCAGAAAATAGCTTCAGAAATCCATGCATCCTGTGTGTTCCTCTGTGACCATTTTAACCTCTTCTTTCCTCTGGTGATTAAGGTTGAGCATGGAACACATAATGCTGGTGGCCCTTTTCCTGACTTCACCCTCACATGTTCAATATTTCCAAATTAAATATACTTTCAGTTCAATGAAAAGTAGAAAAGGAATTATCCTAAAATCAACTCACTGTATAGTTCACACTTTAAACAAGGTTTGAAATGACTTTTCAACCCTGGCTACTCTTAGAGGGAAAGAAATCCAAAATGCAGCTATACACATTAGTCCCATTACTTTAGAAGACACAGCTAGTTAAAGTCTTTTAACAGGCAGGAATGTATTTATATTTGAATAGCCCCATGAGTCCCATATTAGACAGAACTGAATCTGGCAAAAGGAATATTTGTCATTTCTGAAATAACATTAAAAACGATCATACACCCAGTAAAACACATTCTACCTAACTGGATGATATTTTTTTTTCATGAGAGATAAGCAAACTAGGGCATTTGAGTTCTTGTATTACAATTCCTGCTGGGGTCAAGATGACACTACTCTTCCCCTTTTCCTTTACTTCATTGTCCTTACTTTCTTGCACTTTCTCCAGTGTTTCTTCTGACTTACTCATGCTCGTCCTAGGTCTGAGCCACACAAATTGCTCATAGACAAAGATGACGCTAAGGGAGAAAGACGCTCCTCATCTGGGGGGTGGTGTGTGCGCGCGCCATGTGTGCATGCACAAGTCAACTAAAAGTGCTTAGTTTTGCTTTAATTTTGAGATTGAAAGTTATTTGCCTTTCCTTTCTTTCCTTCCAAATTGAGCAACTGACATAAGTAGCCAAATGAAGAATAAACAGTATCTGAGTTAATACTGGTAAATTAGTAAGCTTGATAGCATAGTGGAATTTATCCCCAAAGCGAATATAGGGTTTCTTTACTTTCCAGACTTAACTCTAGATCTTGGAAGACACTGGCGGGAAAGACATTGACACAACTAATTTTATGGATGCCTGTGGTTTGTCTCATAAACCCATGTGTCAGCAGCAAAGAAAGCATCAGAAAAAGATAATAAAAAGGCCTAAATGTCCATGTGAATCCACTGGTTCTATCCTTTAATTTGCCTGGCTCTCTTTTTTCCTGGGTACTCAGAATTATAAGGGTAAGTAGAATCAAGTTTCCTTCCTCACAATATTTTAAGGAGATTAAATTATCCTAATAATTTCCTATTTTATGGACTATACTTTAGAGGATGCCATAATGACTGTACTTGTTAAATTATCCTAAAATATATAGAAGATAATTTTTAATTAACAATTTCAAAAAGAATAACAATAAAATGGATGAAATACTATACTATGTAATGCGAAGAGCGTTAAGTAGAGAAATCTTATCACTGTCAAATATACCTAAATGGGAACAACATTAAGTTTACAGACAGAAAACATATGGAAGATTTTCATGTTAAAGTATTAGAACCAGTTTGAAAACATACTGTAGAATATAACATTTTTGGAAATGTTTTTGCTTAGGAACCACTTGCCTTTATAAACATAGTACTCTACATCTGGGTCCAGTTCTAATCACACATTATGTTTTATTATTATTTGTTTATTATTATTCACTTATTATTCCCTTGAGGCTGTAATCAAGGGAAGCAAAACACTTCTCACACCTAAGTATAATTTGCCTACTTGTTAGTTTTTAAAATCAGCATATGGTTTTTAGTTAGTTTGAAAATGCATTTTTATAACTTAAACTTTTCATTGTATTTCCAAAGTAGTAATTTCACTATAAAAGTTGCAGGAATTCAAGATATTAATTGTTATCTAATTCAATCTTCCATCAAATGAAGGAATCATTTTTTCAACTTTCGAGATGTATTATTTCCCTTTTTGCCTCTTATTCTCACCTTGGTACCCTCTATCATTTCATAAGCATCAATCACATGGATGGCTTAGTAGGTTTATGCTGTCATGACACATACTGTTCCACTTAGATTCTTTGTGTTTTATTTTTCCATCAGAAATGCTATGCCCTTTCATTGCATCTAGTCATGAAAAGTTAGAGTGATTTGTTTTGGCTTGTTTCCCCAGTAATACCAAACAGATGAAACTTTAAATTCATATTAGTTGCATTTATTTTGCATATTGCATATTAGTGGACTTTTAAAAGATATTAGTGTACTCTGCCATCTTCTTTAATATTTCTCCCTGATTTACTAGATATTTTCATCTTCCTTATTTATTACATAGTCTTTATTTTTCATTATTTTGAGATCTTTGTCCTCGTTTCCAAAATGTTTCCCTTTCATTCAAGTATTTTTTTCTTCCAGTTTTATTGAGATAAAATTGACACAGAGCACTGTATAAGTTTAAGGTAATAATAGCATTTAGCAGCATAATAGTTTGCCTTACATATTTCATGAAATTATCACAATAGGTTTAGTGAACATGCATCATCTCATATAGATACCACATTGAAGAAACAGAAAAAAAACTGTTTTTCCTTGGAATGAGAACTCAGGATTTACTCTCAACTTTCATATATAATATACAGCAATGTTAGTTATATTTATCATGTTGTACATTACATCCCTAATACTTATTTATAACTGGCAGTTTGTATTTTCTGACTCCATCCAATTCCCTACCCCTCACTCCTCACCTCTGGTAACCACAAATTTGATGTCTTTCTATGAGTTTGTCTGGCTGTAACTATATCCAAACTGAGGAATGAAGACCATGTACTCTTGAGGGGTCTATAATGAGCCTTTTCTCTCCTAAAAGAAGGTAGGGGTTCAAGGCTCTAAATGTCTTGATGATTTAAAGTCTTTTCTAGATGAAGTAATGTTTTCTTTGATAAACCTGCCAAACTTAATACACTTCTGATCCATTTGTTTCTGTCACCTGAAATTATTTTCTGGACACAAATGTCAAGTATATTTTACTTCCCTACTTTCTGACCCCTCGACTCTCTCATTCTCTTACCAGCCCGAATAAACACAAGCAGCTATCTGGAAAAAAAAAAAAAAAAATGATGGGAGGCCCATTAAAATGGTATTTTCCCCGGGTTACTTTATTAAATCAAGATTATTTTACTGGGCTTCCCTGGTGGCGCAGTGGTTGAGAGTCCCCCTGTCAATGCAGGGGACACGGGTTCGTGCACCGGTCTGGGAAGATCCCACATGCCGCGGAGCGGCTGGGCCTGTGAGCCATGGCTGCTGAGCCTGTACGTGCGGAGCCTGTGCTCCGCAACGGGAGAGGCCACAACAGTGAGAGGCCCGCGTACCGCTGAAAGAAAACAAAAACAAAACCAAAAAACAAAACAAAAAAAAGATTATTTTACTGGCCCTTTTTCCATAAAACTTCTATAAAATTCTATTTCAGAAACATTCTTCCTCATTCTTGGGAAGCCTTGAATTTCTAGAGTATCCTTCTCATATCTTCAAAAAAATCTGCCAATGGCTTCAAACACATACTACTATCTTCCCTAGTACTCTAAGTCTTGTAAGCATGAAATCTGCAGGTGGCTTTCATATTTTCAGTCTCTTACGTCTGTTGCCTTGCTGCTCTTCTTGTGGTTGTTACCTTGCTGCTTGCAACATGAGAAATAATGCTTTGAGATATAATTTAAGTTTTTAATAGTACAGCATCCCACCTCTGTATCAATTTATTTACTGATCAGAATAGACTAGACTTTCCTATGATAATAAATTGCCAAGTCCCAGTGTCTTAATTCATTAAAGTTTTATCTATTGACCACCCCTTGTTGACCAAGTATTGACCACCTCATTAAAGAGAGAGCTGCTCTCTCTTTAATGATGACTTTGTGGCTTCCTCCTTTTTATAGCTGTGCCATCAAATGCAGTGCTTCCAAGGAACCATGGAACGAGAAAAGGACCAGAAGTAGCATATATTTAATTTCCCAGAAACTAGCTGCATGGCTTCCAAACTGACTTTAGGGGAGGCTTGGGAATATGATTTTCCTGCATTCCCAAGAGGAGAATGTTGTGATGAATTATCTGCCATACTTTACTGTTAACAGTTAATTAGCATTAGATGATCAAAATAAGTTTTGTTCCCTTTTCTGCTTTAACCTAAGCTAAGAAAAAAAAAATCCTGTGTGATTTTCTAAACTCTCTGGTAGTCACTATTCATCCATATATGAGTATATGAGTTTCCTATTATTGAAGTAAATTACTGAAACATATCAATATCCCTAGACTAACTGCCCATACCCCTAACTCAACATTCTTTTAAATGTGTGTGTTTTTTTGTCTTTTTTAATGTAATACTTCACTCTTTATTTTTTTTAATTTAATATCGTTTATTTTTTTATACAGCAGGTTCTTATTAGTCATCCATTTTATACACATCAGTGTATACATGTCAATCCCAATCTCCCAATTCATCCCACCACCACCCCTGACCCCCGCCACTTCCCCACTTGGTGTCCATACCTTTGTTCTCTACATCTGTGTCCCAATTTCTGTCCTGCAAACCGGTTCATCTGTACCACTTTTCTAGGTTCCACATACATGCGTTAATATATGATATTTGTTTTCCTCTTTCTGACTTACTTCATTCTGTATGACAGTCTCTAGATCCATCCACGTCTCAACATATGACACAATTTCGTTCCTTTTTATGGCTGAGTAATATTCCATTGTATATATGTACCACATCTTTATCCATTCATCTGTCGATGGGCATTTAGGTTGCTTCCATGACCTGGCTATGGTAAATAGTGCTGCAATGAACATTGGAGGGTATGTGTTTTTGAATTATGGTTTTCTCTGGGTATATGCCCCGTAGTGGGATTGCTGGATCATATGGTAATTCTATTTTTAGTTTTTTAGGGAAACTCCATACTATTCTCCATAGAGGCTGTATCAATTTACATTCCCACCAACACTGCAAGAGGGTTCCCTTTTCTCTACACCCTCTCCAGCATTTGTTGTTTGTAGATTTTCTGATGAGGCCCATTCTAACTGGTCTGAGGTGATATTTCATTGTAGTTTTGATTTGGATTTCTCTAATAATTAGTGATATGAGCAATTTTCATATGCTTCTTGGCCATCTGTATGTCTTCTTTGGAGAAATGTCTATTTAGGTATTCTGCCCATTTTTGGATCGGGTTGTTTCTTTAATATTGAGCTGCATGAGCTGTTTATATATTTTGGAGATTAATCCTTTGTCCACTGACTCATTTGCAAATATATTCTCCCATTTTGAGGGTTGTCTTTTCACCTTGTTTATGGTTTCCTTTGCTGTGCAAAAGCTTTGAAGTTTCATTAGGTCCCATTTGTTTTTTTTTTTTTATTTTTATTTCCATTACTCTGGAGGTGGATCAAAAAAGATCTTGCTGTGATTTATGTCAAAGAGTGTTCTTCCTGTTTTCGTCTGAGAGTTTTATAGTCTCTGGTCTTACATTTAGGTCTCTAATCCATTTTGAGTTTATTTTTGTGTATGGTATTAGACAGTGGTCTAATTTCATTCTTTTACATGTAGCTGTCCAGTTTTCCCAGCACCACATATTGAAGACACTGTCTTTTCTCCATTGTATATTCTTGCCTCTTTTGTTATAGATTAATTGATCATAGGTGGATGGGTTTATCTCTGGGATTTCTATCTTGTTCCATTCACTTATATTTCTGTTTTTGTGCCAGCACCATATTGTCTTGATTATTGTAGCTTCGTAGTATACTCTGAAGTCAGGGAGTCTGATTCCTCCAGCTCCGTTTTTTGCCCTCAAGACTGCTTTGGCTATTCGGGGTCTTTTGTGTCTCCATACAAATTTTAAGATTTTTTGTTCTAGTTCCATAAAAAATGCCATTGGTAATTTGATAGGGATTGCATTGAATCTGTAGATTGATTTGGTTAGTATAGTCATTTTCACAATATTGATTCTTCCAATCCAAGAACATGGTATATCTCTCCATCTGTTGGTATCATCTTTAATTTCTTTCATCAGTATCTTATAGTTTTCTGCATACAGGTCTTTTGTCTCCCTAGGTAGGTTTATTCCTAGGTATTTTATTCTTTTTGTTGGAATGGTAAATGGGAGTGTTTCCTTAATTTCTCTCTAAGGTTTTTCATCATTAGTGTATAGGAATACAAAGGATTTCTGTGCATTAATTTTGTATCCTGCTACTTTACCAAATTCATTGATTACTTCTAGTAGTTTTCTGGTGGCATCTTTAGGATTCTCTATGTATAGTATCATGTCATCTGCAAACAGTGACAGTTTTACTTCTTGTTTTCCAATTTGTATTCCTTTTATTTCTTTTTCTTCTCTAATTGCCATGGCTAGGACTTCCAAAACTATGTTGAATAATAGTGGTGAGAGTGGACATACTTGTCTTGTTCCTGATCTTAGAGCAAATGCTTTCAGTTTTTCACGATTGAGAATGATGTTTGCTGTGGGTTTGTCACATATGGTCTTTATTATGTTGAGGTAGGTTCCCTCTATGCTCACTTCCAAGAGTGTTTATAAATGGATGAAGAATTTTGTCAAAAGCTTTTTCTGCATCTATTGAGATGATCATATGGTTTTTATTCTTCAATTTGTTAATATGGTGTATCATATTGATTTGGGTATATTGAAGAATCCTTGCATCCGTGGGATAAATCCCACTTGATCATGGTGTATGATCCTTTTAATGTGTTGTTGGATTCTGTTTGCTAGTATTTTGTTGAGGATTTTTGCATCTATATTCATCAGTGATATTGGTCTATAATTTTCTTTTTTTGTAGTATCTTTGTCTGGTTTTGGTATCAGCTTGATGGTGGCCTCACAGAATGAGTTTGGGAGTGTTCCTTCCTCTGCACTTTTTTGGAAGAGTTTGAGAAGGATGGGTGTTAACTCTTCTCTAAATGTTTGATAGAATTCACCTATGAAGCCATCTGGTCCTGGACTTTTGTTTGTTGGAAGATTTTTAATCACAATTTCAATTTCATTACTTGTGATTGGTCTGTTCATATTTTCTATTTCTTCCTGGCTCAGTCTTGAGAGGTTATACCTTTCTAAGAATTTGTCCATTTCTTCCAGGTTGTCCATTTTATTGGCATAGAGTTCCTTGTAGTAGTCCCTTAGGATGCTTTGTATTTCTGCAGTATCTGTTGTAACTTCTCCTTTTTCATTTCTAATTTTATTGATTTGAGTCTTCTCTCTCTGTTTCATGAGGAGACTGGCTAATGGTTTATCAATTTTGTTTATCTTCTCAAAGAACCAGCTTTTGTTTTATTGATCTTGGCTATTGTTTTCTTTGTTTCTATTTCATTTATTTCTGCTGTGATCTTTATGATTTTTTTCCTTCTGCTAACTTTGGGTTTTGTTTGTTCTTCTTTTCCTTTAGGTGTAAGGTTAGATTGTTCATTTGAGATTTTTCTTGTTTCTTGAGGTGGGCTTGCATAGCTATAAACTTCCCTCTTAGAACTGTTTTTGCTGCATCCCATCGGTATTGGATCATTGTGTTTTCATTGTCATTTGTCTCTAGGTATTTTTTGATCTCCTCTCTGATTTCTTTAGTGATCGCTTGGTTATTTAGTAACATATTGTTTAGCCTCCATGTGTTTGTATTTTTTACGTTTTTTTCCCTGTAATTGATTTCTAATCTCATAGCGTTGTGGTCAGAAAAGATGCTTGATATGATTTCAATTTTCTTAAATTTACTGAGGCTTGATTTGTGACCCAAGATGTGATCTATCCTGGAGAATGTTCCCTGCACACTTGAGAAGAAAGTGTAATCTGCTGGTTTTGGATGGAATGTCCTATAAATATCAATTAAATCTCTCTGGTTTATTGTGTGATTTAAAGCTTGTGTTTCCTTATTAATTTTCTGTTTGGATGATCTGTCCATTGGTGTAAGTGAGGTGTTAAAGACCCCAGTATTATTGTGTCACTGTCGATTTCCTCTTTTATAGCTGTTAGCAGTTGCCTGATGTATTGAGGTGCTCCTGTGCTGGGTTCATATATATTTATAATTGTTATATCTTCTTCTTGGATAGATCCCTTGATCATTATGTAGTGTCCTTCCTTGTCTCTTGTAATAGTCTTTGTTTTAAAGTCTATTTTATCTGATATGAGTATTGCTACTCCAGCTTTCTTTTCATTTCCATTTGCATGTAATATCTTTTTCCATTCCCTCACTTTCAGTCTGTATGTATCCCTAGGTCTGAAGTGGGTCTCTGTAGACAGCATATATATGGGTCTTGTTTTTGTATCCATTCAGCAAGCCTGTGTCTTTTGGTTGGAGCATTTAATCCATTGATTTTTAAGATAATTATCGATATGTGCATCCCTATTACCATTTTCTTAATGAGTTTTGGGTTTGTTTTTGTAGGTCCTTTTCTTCTCTTGTGTTTCCCACTTAGAGAAATTCCTTTAGCATTTGTTGTAGAGCTGATTTGGTGGTGCTGAATTCTCTTAGCTTTTGCTTGTCTGTAAAGCTTTTGATTTCTCCATCTGAATGAGATCCTTGCCGGGTAGAGTAATCTTGGTTGTAGGTTCTTCTCTTTCATCACTTTAAGTATACCATGCCACTCCCTTCTGGCTTGTAGAGTTTCTGCTGAGAAATCAGCTGTTACCCTTATGGGAGACCCTTTGTATATTATTTGTCATTTTTCCCTTGCTGCTTTCAATAATTCTTTGTCTTTAATTTTTGCCAACTTGTTTACTATGTGTCTCGGTGTTTCTCCTTGCGTTTATCCTGTATGGGACTCTCTGTGCTTCCTGGACTTGGGTGGCTATTTCCTTTCCCATGTTAGGGAAATTTTCAACTATAATCTCTTCAAATATTTTCTCAGGTCATTTCTCTCTTCTCCTTCTGGGACCCCTATAATGCAAATGTTGTTTTGTTTAATGTTTTCCCAAAGATCTCTTAGGCTGTCTTCATTTCTTTTCATTCATTTTTCTTTATTCTGTTTTGCAGCCATGAATTCTACCATTCTATCTTCCATGTCACTTATCCGTTCTTCTGCCTCAGTTATTCTGCTATTGATTCCTTCTAGTGTAGTTTTCATTTCAATTATTGTATTGTTCATCTCTGTTTGTTTATTCTTTAATTCTTCTAGGTCTTTGTTAAACATTTCTTGCATCTTCTCCATCCTTGCCTCCATTCTTTTTCCAAGGTCCTGGATCATCTTCACTCTCATTATTCTGACTTCTTTTTCTGGAAGGTTGCGTATCTCCACTTCATTTAGTTGTTTTTCTGGGGTTTTATCTTGTTCCTTCATCTGGTACCTAGCTCTCTGCCTTTTCATTTTGTCTATCTTTCTGTGAATGTGGTTTTTGTTCCACAGGCTGCAGGATTGTAGTTCTTCTTGCTTCTGCTGTCTGCCCTCTGGTGGATGAGGCTATCTAAGAGGCTTGTGCAGCTTTCCTGATGGGAGGGACTGGTGGTGGGTAGAGCTGGCTGTTGCTCTGGTGGGCAGAGCTCAGTAAAGCTTTAACCCACTTGCCTGCTGATGGGCGGGGCTGGGTTCCCTCCCTGTTGGCGACCCAACACTGGAGCCTACCCAGGCTCTTTGGTGGGCCTAATGGCAGACTCTGGGAGGGCTCACGCCAAGGAGTACTTCCCAGAACTTCTGCTGCCAGTGTCCTTGTTCTCACGGTGAGACAGAGCCTCCCCCACCTCTGCAGGAGACCCCCCAGCACTAGCAGGTAGGTCTGGTTCAGTCTCTATGGGGTCACTGCTCCTTCCCCTGGGTCCCGATGCACACACTACTTTGTGTGTGCCCTCCAAGAGTGGAGTCTCTGTTTCCCCCAGTCCTGTTGAAATCCTGCAATCGAATCCCGCTAACCTTCAAAGTCTGATTCTCTAGGAATTCCTCCTCCCGTTGCCAGACCCCCAGGTTGGGAAGCCTGACGTGGGGCTCACAACCTTCACTCCAGTGGGTGGACTTCTGTGGTATAAGCGTTCTCCAGTTTGTGAGTTACGCACCCAGCAGTTATGGGATTTGATTTTATTGTGATTGCGCTCATCCTACCATCTCATTGTGGCTTCTCCTTTGTCTTTGGATGTGGGGTATCTTTGTCGGTGAGTTCCAGTGTCTTCCTGTTGATGACTGTTCGGCAGTTAGTTGTGATTCCAGTGTTCTTTCATGAGGGAGTGAGACCATGTCCTTCTACTCTGCCATCTTGAACCAACCTTCCTGTGTGTGAGTTTTTATATTTCCCTACTTTCTTTCCCTTGGTAACGCATTCACATCCCTGTTTCTACCTTCCACTGCTGTTGGAAGAGTAGGCAGGATCAGTTCATGGATTTCACATCAAGAAAAATGCATATTGTAGAAAATACATATGAAATATAAGGTAAAACAAAAAATGAAGATAAGAATTACATCATTTATTTATCTATTTAGTCAAGTTTACACAGTTTTTACCTCCATTGTGACAAGTTACAGGTGTAATTGTATTATTCTGCTGTTCATCCATAACAAAAGCCACAGAATTTATCCAATTTTACTCTTACCAGATATTTTCAAAAGCATTTGTATAGGTCATAGGGGCCCAATGCAGTGATATTCTGTCTTTAAAACTTGACCCAGCTGGTTGAAAATGTGCATTTTCTAACTAATTAAGCCTGGCCAGTTCAGAAGTGTGGTCACTTTAATTAGATGTCTGAGATAATGACCTTCTCTTCTCATTGTTAGTTCTGAGATATTCCATTACTTGCATGACTTGTTACCTAATTTTTAAAAATCTACTACATCTGCAGGAATTGCCACTTTCCTTTTTATCTTTGAGATTATATCTGAAGATACTCACACATAAAGAACAACAGGTAAGATTCTTTAAAGGTCAATACCGCATGTTTCTTAAAACTTTACCTAAAACATCTTATCACTTCTCTAACAATCTTATCACACAAGGTGATGCATTGAACTTGAAAATTAGATTTATTTTTGTCATGGACTTAATGACATCTTTATGCAAACATGTACTGTCTGTTGGGTGCCAAGGTGAGAGGAAAACATCATGTCCCTCTTAGAATCTAGAATATGTAGATTATTGTTGGCAAATTAAAAGCAAAATCTCCTACTGATCTCCACAGAGGTAAAAGAGAAATAAAGTAGCTTCATTATTGAAAAGTTTTAAACCAGGGTTTGATGTGAAATCATAGGCAATCTGCTACAGAGACTGTAAAGTTAGAAAGACTTTTATATAGCCAAGTTGACACAACTGTATGATCAGTACCCCCAAGATGGCTGTTCTCTTGCTCTCTGTATATCCCCTACTTGACCAGTCCCTGACTCACCTACACACTACTCACCTGACTGACCTTCTCTCTTAATCATAGAACCTAATCAGTAAATGCCTATGTACTTGCCCCCTTGGCCCTAGCTAGTGACTGTTCTAATCATTATCATAATCTTATCTCCACTATGATAGTTTATCAAAGGAGCAGTGAAGGGCTGGATCCTCTGCTGGTTTCCCTGGTAACTGATGAGTCAACATGAGGACAATTCCCCTATAACTGGTAATCTTCTTCTTCTGGTAGGAAAGTCTGTTGCCATGTCCTGCCTGCTATCTGCAGTCCACAGTGGGGTGTTGCTCCAGGACCCTCCTTGCTTTGGACATGTAAAATCCCATATCAGTTAAACTGTTTTTGTCCCTGTCACTGTCTCCGGGCTCATTCTTTGTTCTTGAGGCTGGGCTTGCAGACCTGTGGGTTGCAGCCCAACAGCTCTCTATTCTTTTCCATTGGTCTATAGATCTGTTTTTATGCTAATATTATGTCACTTCAATTACTGTAGCTTTGTAATAGTATACTTTGAAATCTGTTATTCCTTCTCAATATTGCTTTGACTATTTTTGTTTTGTGGTTCTGTTAGGTAGTTAGTCAGACATCATCAGCAGCAAGTAAGTGACAGTGGCAGAAAGACAAGAGGGGAATAATCAAATCACACCCCAGCCATCTGGGGGCCCTCCCCTGACATTAGCAGCAAGGAGGTGACAGTGGCGAAAAGACAAGAGGAGAGTAGTCAAGTTACACCTCAACCACCTGGGGACCCTCCCCTGACCCCACTCGGAACAGGTGAAACTATGGTTGGGTGGTGGGCAACTTATCCTGATAAAGAGGGAGCACAGCAACAGGAGGGAACTTCCCCCGGGCTGCGCATGCCCAGACTAGACAGGCGTATAACCTACTGTAAACCCAAATTCATTATTATCATCACTATAATAAAATCTGCATGTGGTTTTGCCCCCACCCCTGCCCCCACCGTGGGCTTTTCTTAGCGAATCAAGGGTGAGGGCATGTGCAATAATGAACTTGTTTCATAGCTCAGGACTGTCAATCAAATAATGTTCCCCGGTCACTCACCCATGATTGCACCCCGCCTCCTCGCCGAACACTCCTTATAAACACCCTGAAGCCTGTACAGGAGTGCTGGTTTCACTTCGCGGAAACAGCCCTCTCTCCCTCTGAGAGCATAACTATGCTTTAATAAACTTTGCTTTGAGCTTAAGCTGGAAGTGCTAGTCTGCAATTCTTTGCTTGCTATCACAAGGGCCGAGATTGCTGGTCTGGGTCTTCCGCTGACCTCCTCTGTTGAAGCCATTTGACATAATGCACACCAAACTGGTAAGAGTTCCATATAAATTTTAGAATTTTTTTTCTACTTCTGTAAAAATTATCATTGAGACTTTGTTAGGGACTGTACTGAATCTGTAGATTACTTTGGATAGTATGAATATTTTAACTATATTAAGTCTTCTAATTATTGAACAAAGAACATCTTTCTGTTTAATTTCTTTCATAATTGTTTTGTAGTTTTCAGTGTAGGAGTCTTTCACCTCCCTGGTTAAGTTTATTTCTAAGTATTTGATTCTTTTATTTTTTTTTTGATGCTTTTATAAATTTGTTTTCTTCATGTATTATATGTCATCTGCAAACAGAGATAACTTTACTTCTTCCTTTTTAATTGGATTTATTTTATTTTTCCTAATATCTCTGGCTAGAACTTCAAGTATTATGTTGAATAGAAGTAGTGAAACTGGGCATCCCTGCCTTGTTCCTGGTATCAGAGGAAAAGCTTTTAGTTTTTCACTATTGAGTATGATGTTGGCTGTGGGTTTTTCACATATGATTTTGTTGTGTTTCTTACGTTGATGTAAACTCCTTCTCTACCTAGTTTGTCGGTTTCTTTTTTTTTTTTTTTTTTGGTGGTATACGGGCCTCTCACCGTTGTGGCCTCTCCCGTCGCGGAGCGCAGGCTCCGGATGCGCAGGCTCAGCGGCCATGGCTCACGGTCCCAGCCTCTCCGCGGCATGTGGGATCTTCCCAGACCAGGGCACGAACCCGTGTCCCCTGCATCGGCAGGCAGACTCTCAACCACTGCGTCACCAGGGAAGCCCGTTTGTTGATTTTTTATTATGAAACAGTGTTGAATTTTGTCAAATTATGTTTTTGCATCTATTGAGTTTACCAAGTGATTCTTATCCTTCATTCTGTTAATGTAGTGTATCACATAAATTGAATTGCAAATATTGAAAGATTCTTGAATCCTATGGATAAATCCCATTTGATCACAGTGATCAGCCTTTAAACATACTGTTGAATTTGGTTTGCTAATATTTTGTTGAGCATTTTTCCATTTATATTCACCAGAGATATTGGCCTATAATTTTATCTGGTCTGACTTTGGTATAAGGGTAATGCTTAACTCCACAAATGAGTTTGGAAGGGTTCCCTCTACTTCAATTTTTTTTGATGAGTTTGTGAAGGATTCACATTAATTTTTCTTTAAACATCTGGGCCTTTCATAAAGGCATTTTGTTCATTTACTGTTGTTAAATTAAGTGTTTCTGTGGGAGAATGAGGGCTGGGACTCCCTATTCCACCATCTTGTGCTCTGTAAAGATCAAAGTGAGAATGATTTTTATGCATAGTCCCCATTTTCTCATCTCCTGTTTTCTTATAACCGTTGCAATATAGGCAGCTCTGTGTCACTGCTCTACTGAAGCTACTCTTTCCCAAAGAATCAATAACATTTTAATTGAAATATAATGTTTATATCAATTTATTAATTTTCTGGACCTCTCTGATACAAATGAAAATGATGATCACTTTCACTATGAAAGTCTCAAACTTTTGTGTTTGGAGTTTGGATTGGTCCTCAAGTCCTAAGTATTAAGTATCTCAGCTTCCTTGCTGAGGTTCTTCTGTATCTCCATTTTAAAATTTGGAGGTTTTATCTTTTCTCATATTCCATTTACCATCAATATCTAATGACTCTATGCACATTCAGGTCCCTTAGACACTTACATATTAATATGGCAAAAATTAAACTGCCCTGCATCCACACATCTCTTTATATTTCTCCCTCTTGTCTCTGCAGTGATGAAAGACCATGTAACTTGACTCCTAAGCTATTAATAACAAGCTAAACTATGATACCACCTACCTAGACTGATTTAACTTCCTAATTTCATGTGTATTTTTACTGGATAAATGTCCATTTCTATTTTAGCATCTTATTTTGCTTTTGCTAGATCTACAGAACTACCATTTGATAGCAATGATTTAAAAATTGTTGCAGTGTTTTATTATTCAATATTAAGTTTTAATATTAGTTTTATTTCTTACTATTCTTAATGCAATATTTTCCAAATATTCAGGGATTTTCATATCAAATACATTATTTTAACAGAATTTTTAATTTAATAGCTTGGATTATTTATTTTAATGAGAATTTTACTAATAATTTAAGTGGTACTGATGGTGCATCTCTCCTTTATTTCTGTAAGCGCTAACTGCAAAGCCTAAGAGTTAAAGATTAATTTATTTATTTTTTCCTGACTTTGGATCACTGACATGATTCCCATGTCCAAGAAAAACAGAAAAGAAAGAAGAAAAGAAAAGAAAAGAAAAAGAAAGCTAGCTAAGTTAATAAAAGTATCATGAGACTGCTCTTATCTTAAACTACTTGTGAAATATTCATTGTCCTTTTGTCCTGAGAAATCAAATAACCTCTCAGACTTTCAAAGTAAACCTTTCAAACAAATCAATCAAGTTTAAAACATTTCCAAGTAAAATAAAAATTATTCCTCTTAATCATTTTTAATAAAAATGAATGCCACCTTTATCCTCCCCCACTCACTGACCTTAGTAACCAAATATAAATGTTGAAAATCACCCATCAAAATATTCATAAATGCATAATGGGTTTGAAAACAGACAGCCTTACCAGTTGCCTATATGTGGAAGTCTGACTTTTGAAATAAAATCCTTATGATATGCCCATATGTTTTCTACTGCAAATCAGTTCTGTGTAACATAAATATGACAATATTTACTGCTTGATGGCATTTCTAAAGTGGAAAATGAAGATCCAGAAATGTTTCCAAAATTTCATCCTTATTGTCTCTATACTGAAAGTAATGAACCCTAGATATCGGGTTCACATAATCAATGGAAAGATGTATAGATCTTGCAAGATCATTTTTGCGTGCAAAGATGAGCACAATCAGGTAATGTAGACCAGAGTAAAAATGTACTCCTAAGAGAAGAATCATAACCATATGAAATCTGAATAGAAAACTATTCCCACTTCTATTTGAACCAAGTTAGGACATCACTGCAGTACCGACCAAAAGGGAAACTGCCTTTTCGGCACCTCAAAGTTATTAATATTTGAAACTATCATGAAACAACACCTATTTCAGATGTGTTCTAGATTAATAGAGATGTCATGTGGAGAAACACTGGAAAGTTGGTTGACAGGTAACTGTGGAAATGCCTTGTGGGGACGCTACATAACCAGGGGACACGAGAGGGGAGCAGTCAGTTAACTATAGCGTTACTAACAAGGATACAAGATAATTCCCTAAAGTCTGCCAGAAAAAAAGAAAGAATGGATATAATACCAGCTATCTTATTTAATCTATCAAATAAGGGGAATAGATTAGGTATATTTTGCAGGGATAGTCATTGCTTTGTTTGTAATAGCAAAATACTGGAAAACAAAATTGTCAACAATTAAGGAGTGGTTAAGTTAATGGAGAGCTAAGGAAGAAAACATTCTCCTATGTAGTTATTAACAGAATATGTATCCTGATATAAAACTCTCTCTAATATGTATTTTCAAGTAACAAAATACAGTGGACTCTTGAACAATGCAGGGGCTAGGGGTGCTGACCCTCTCTGCAGAGTGCAAAATTTGTGCATAACGTTATAGTCAGTATTCCATATTTCAGTTTCTACATCCACTGATTCAACCAACACCCCCAGGAGGGAGTAGTACTTATTGAAAAAAATCGCATAAAAGTGACACATGCAACTCAAACCTGTGTTGTTCAAAGGTCAACTGTAAATGACAAATTTATACAAATTACAATTTCATATATTTGCAAATATATTCTCATTTATATATGCATATAAAAATAGTACCTGTAACATATATATATATATATATATAAAATATTTTTATAAGGAACAAATGAAGAGTTTACAGACACATCTGTGTTTGCATATATATGTATGTAATAATTTTTGAAAATAAGCCATCCACTAAAATTAGGCAAAAAACTTGAAGAGATACTCCTCAAAAGAAGATATACAGATTGCAAATAATTATATAATTATTATAACTGACATCATTATTTGGGTAAATGTGAATTAAAGCCACAATGGGTTAGCACTACGTACCCAACAGCATAACCAAAATGAAATAGGATGACAAAATAAAATGTTAACAAAAATGTGGAAGATATTCATATGTAAATAAAAGAGCTTGATATAGTCCAGATTATAGAAAATTTTAATGTTTTAAATAGTTTTATTTTCTTATTTATAAATATATATTGCTTTTGAGAAAAAGTAAAATTGAATTATAATTACCAGCTCCCAATTATATTTGACTTCCACTGTCTAAAAACAATTAAACTTTGCTTTAGGACAAATAAACCTCTACTTAGAAATATGGGGTTATCTCATTTTTAGCTATAATAAAATGGCTTTGTTTAGTTGCCTTGGGCTTTAAAAATTTCGAGAAAAATATTGTCATTCATGCTGTGCTCTTTCTTTTAAAATAATCCAAAATTGACTCAGTGTTGTGGCAATCTATTCATTATATTGGACAATAAAGCATACGGGTTAACATTTTAAAATGTCAAACACTTTTGCTTAATTGAGCTGGTTTCTTCCAAGATGTTAGTATGTAATATCAATAAAGGAAAATACAATTTTGACCTTCCAAATGGTTAAATTAACATTTAAATAAATCTATACATATTGAGACACAACTTATTTTTTGGAAACATTACATCACTTAACAATCCATGGAAGATTATATAATGATATTGAAAGGACAAAATGAAAATAAAACAGATTATTCATTTTGTACTTCAACACTGAAATATCAATTTTGAAATTACTTTTCAACATACAATCATATTCCTTAAATGCAATAAAAGAATATTCAATAAATGTCATTTAAAAACATTCACTGAGGGCTTCCCTGGTGGCGCAGTGGTTGAGAGTCCGCCTGCCAACGCGGGGGACAAAGGTTCGTGTCCCGGTCCGGGAGGATCCCGCATACCGCGGAGCGGCTGGGCCCGTGAGCCATGGCCGCTGAGCCTGTGCGTCCAGAGCCTGTGCTCCACAGCGGGAGAGACCACAACAGTGAGAGGCCCGCATACCACAAAAAAAAAAAAAAAAAAAAAAAAAAAATCACTGATATTTTAATAATAAACAGCCATATGGCATTTATTACTGCCAGTAACTATTCTAAGTACTTTAGCAATACTAATTTATTTTCTCATTACAACTCTTTGAGGGAGTTATTCATTATTACTACCATGTTTTAGATGTGGAAACTGACAAGTGCAAAATTTAAATAACTCATCCAACACTCACAGCTAGAAAATGATAGAACTAAATTCTACCCTTATGTCATAGCAACACTGAATTTTCTCATATATTGAATTATAGCACAATTTTATTAAGGATCTCCAACTCTGCCAGTAATCTCTCTCTCTCTCTCTCTCTCTCTCTCTCTCATACACACACGCGCGCACACACACACACACACACACACACACAGCATGTGTAGCATCATAGATGTATATATGTGTATGTGAGAGTGTATACTGCACATTTATTGTGTTTGTGATTCCAAGACTTCTTTCACTTTATTCAGCTACCCAATCCAAGTAATTATTCCTCTTTGTTTTTATCCTTGATCCTCCTAAACAGAGTCAATTCATTCTTGGGTATTTCTTTAGTTTTACTACCATACTAGAAATAGATGTTAATTATATAATTTTTCACTGTGTTGTCTTCCATCTCTCCTTGCTTTCCAAAAAAAAAAAAAACAGGTGTAAAGGTGAGAAAGGAATACAAATGAGTTTGCGGTCATTCTATTTGAACCAGTGTCTTGTTCAATACCAAAGCTACTTCTGGATTTTCAGCCACTTAAAGATACAAAATCCTTTTATTTTGAACACAATTATAACTGAATAATCTGTTAATTATAGCAGATTATTGCTAACACTGTTATCTTTATTAATGTGACATATTCATTATAGTATAAACCATATTACAAGAATGTTTATATCACCATTGCCTATAAAAGTTCTTGACCCACTGCAGTCTTTGAATATACTTTAGTTAGTTATAATTTACCAATATAATTTTGAAAATCTTATTTTATAAAATATACTTTGTTAGCCCACAGTAATTAGTAATCCAAGAAGAGTGAAAACTTAATCCAAAGACTTCTGAAATAAGGTCATTGAACATTATCCCTATAACAAGTTTGTTGGTTCACATTAATATGTTTGTGCAGAATAGGTATAAGATGTATGTTTTTTTCCTATTTTTTAAAAATTTGAAAACTGAAGTACAGTCAATATATTTTTAAAAATTCTTTGACATGCATCTTTTTTCTGTCACAGAGGATTTGCATATGGATTTTTTGGTGGGAAGAGTATAGAAAAAAATTGCAGTATCTTCTGTCTAAGTCACAGAGAGAAAATGGATACTCTCCACTCTCCAAATATTCTCTGTGGTTCCTGGATAGAATCTTCTTCCTCTCCCCACTGAGATGCTGTTTATGTCTGTGGAAATGGTATTATTGCTCTGACTCTTTTCAACACCACGTTTATCCAAGCAAATATGCACATATTGGATCAAAACATATGAAGAGTTTCAAAATCACTATAAATAACTTAGATCCTTCTCTGCTCAGTAGTATAAACAGCTGATACTCATCATCTTTTGTCATATAGATTACTTATAATTTAGACAAATAAAAACAGAAAAATACTTGTACAGCATTAGTCATACTATAAAATCAGTCATTAATAAAATTAGTCATTAATAAAATATCTTTATTAGGAAACATTTGAAAATTCAAAGAAATAGTTTTGCCAAACATAATCATTTTGATTTTAATATGAGAAAAGTAAACTCATATTTTATTCCCTAGTTAAAGCTGGTCCTGGAGTAGGATAATTTAGAGTTAAGTAGAAACTGCAGGAAAACTTGAAAATTATATATTTTACTGATTTAGTTAGGTTCACGTTATTTTCTTAATAAACTAATTATTTGTACCTTTTGCTATATAGTAATTAAATGCCCTTTAAATGTCCCCCCAATTAGTCAATTACATGTATAACTAAACTTTAATTTTTGCAAAGGCATAATTGAATAAATATAAAGTACTAAGAGATTCTCAATACGGACACATTTGAATATAATTTCTAATATTTTTTTAGATATTTTCTTAGAAATAATTTATATTTTTAAGTGAAATGGGCACATTAATTTATATGACTCTAGTCATTATTTAGTTTTTACATGCCAGAGGTTTGATTCCAGAAACTAATAGAGGTATTGATTTTGTAAATGTCTACTTGAATATTTCATTCCCAAAGACTATATTGTACAAGAACTAGTTACCTAAAACATATCATGATATGTGTTATGTACTCTGGTCTCTAAACCATGGCACATATATTGAGAACTGTGCAAGAAAGTCTACTACAGAAGAAATTACAAACAAGAATCTGGCAAGCAGTTTCTTATTTTACACAGAGTGATTTAACATTTATCTAAGTAGATTTGTGTGAGTCATGATGACGAGATTCTTGAGAGAAGAAGGTGTCGCTTACAAGTGTTGAAAAAATGTAATGGAATTCAATTTGTATTCTTTGAAGTGTGAGATTTTTATTGCATATTTTACAAGCAAAATATCTATACTTTGATAACTTTGCAAATAATGTGACTTTTCTTTCTTGTCTTTAATTCTATGGAATAAGTGTTTGATGAAGCACAGCATTCATCATTAAGAGGCAAGTTTACCCTACTTATCTTCCATTCTGTGTATTTTTAAGTCATAGGAAAAGGCAGTGTGTTACATAGATTGGAAAGGTTAGTAAATGGAATTACTTTATAAGTGTGGTCAAGGGTATTATTTTGGAATGTCATAAATGGTGTATTTTATAATCTCAGAATTTTAGCTGAAAGCTGAAGACAATGGGAGATGACTGCACCCTGTTTCTAATGACTATACAAGATATTTTCATCGACAGCAAAACCTGTCTGATATGTTCATGAAGGAAGGAATTTGTAGCAGTAACACATACCTCCTCAAATGCATAAGTCTCTTCCCCATTAAACTCAATGAGGAGTGGGGAAGAAAATTACAGAAACTGGGGTTGACCCAAAGAGAGGGAAGCTGGCATTTTACTCTCCAGAATAACTGCTAGCTTGTAATTTCTCAGAAGTTGCTGTTTGTTAATACTGCAATGGAAACTTGGATAGTATTTTTCCTGTTTGTGGATTGGTTGGTATTGTTTGCTCATGAGCTGCCTTGACTGCTTTTTATAACAGGAGATATTATAAAAAGAGAAAAAATAACAAATGTTTGTTTGGAGTGGTTCTAATGTACTAATCATAAAAGGCAGCTACTTAAGAGATTCTGTAAAATTCCCATCCAGGCAGACTTTTAAGACTAAGTACCAAGCCATTTGAGTTTTATGAGTTAGACCATTAAATTACCAAAAATCTTCTGAGGTTCCATCTTAAATGTGGTTAGAATAGGGTTGGGGGGGAGGAAAAGCATCTTTTAAGACCTGTAGCGTTTTTTCTAGCTTCAGGAACATTTGAGGTTTTAATCTTTGGTGGAATCCTTCTTGCTACACTAATTTAAGGAGATACTAAGATTAGTATACTGTTTCTAAGATAAATCAGAATTCCACTCTGCACACTATGTATGTAATCCAGCACCTAGATATTCAGTTATCTGTAACTAACAAGTGCAAGTTATTGAAAGTAAGTTGAAATTGGTTAAATTCAGTTGGACCAGGCAATGGAAGTCATGAAAGCAGAAGGAACATTCAGAATGATAGCTTCCCAGAGTTGAGGTAATCCTCCTTTGGCTACATACATCCCATGGTAGAAGCCTATGTCTCCCACCAGGCTGCCATTAAGCATGCTATATTCCTGTACTCTTTAGCTATACAAATTTGGTTCTCAGTAAATCCTATTTTTTCTCATAAGTTTGGTCATGAATTGAAATCCAAGACCACTGCTGCTGCTCCAACAGTTAGCAAAACATCTATTCACTGTACCACCAGTTCTATCCTTGACTGCTTTCATGGTATTCCCAATACAACACTCCAACTGATCTTTTAAAGTACATTGTCATGCACTCCTCAGCTCAAAGTTCTCCAGTTTTCTGGAGAACAAAAAGGAAACAAAAACCCAACACTTCCATAATTGCCAGAAACCATCTGCCCTTCTTTCTTTCTTTCTTACTTCTTTTCCTGCTACTCTTTGTCTCACTTACTCCAAGTGAGTCACATGGGCCTCAGCACTCTTCCTAGAACAGACCTCACTCACTCCTGCCTCAAGGGCTTTGCTCTTGCTTATCCTTTTGCCTGATTCAGACACATAATTTTCTTCTTCATATTTTTCCAACTTCTGCATGGAAGTCACCTTTCAGTGAAGATGTCCCTATCCTTCCCATTTAAAATTGAACCACTTCCCATAGTACTTCCTTTTATTACGCATTAAATTTTCTAAATTAACTTACTATATAAGTTATTATTTTATTATCTGCTTTTCTCACTTGCTAATAGGTAACTTCCATGTGGTCATGTATTGTGGAAATACTCACTGTTCCTAAAAAAATGGCTGGCAGCAGGTATTAATAATATATAAATTTTCCTTTTATATGTAAAATATTTCAACTAACTTATGGAGTAGTCTGAGTCTTTAATTACAATTTATAACAGTTGTATATGAGTAAGAAGTATATCGTGTATAATACCACTGATTTTATTTTTGGCAATAACACTTCATGCCCTATAAAAAATTGTGGAATTAACAACTTACATCTAATGGGGACTTTCCAGTGAAGAAATAGTTCCACATTATTTATTTATTTTATGACAAAATAACTCTGGAATTAGGAAGAAAACCCACTAATATCACAATTTTAAATATTAAGGAAAATTGAGTTTTAGGAAGACTAAATTCAAGCCAGAAATCAGGTTACCTTTTACTCTCTAAATTACATTTCAGTGATCACTGATAAAACAGTGCAATTTCCCACCTACATTATGTTGTTTTTCAATTCTGTTTTTCTACTCATTCTGATTTTTTACCAGAAAAAATTGTGCCTTTCCCACTCATATTCACCTCATTAAATATTATTTATATTTCCCAACAGAGGTCATGGATTATTACTTAAATAATCCTTTTCCAATTGCACAGATAATACAGCGATGCCCTAGAGAAAGACAAATACTGTATTATTTCACTTATATGTGGAATCTAAAATAACAAAACAAATGAACAAACATAACAAATAGAAACAGAGTCACAGACACAGAAAACACGTGGTTGTCACAGGGGAGGGGGCTGGGAGGATGAGACAAAGAGGTGAAGGAGATTAGGAAGTATAAACTTCCAGTTACAAAATGAATGAGTCACAGGTATGAAAGGTATAGTGTGGGAAATAAAGGCAATAATTATGTAATATCTTTGTATGGTGACAGATGGTAACTGGACTTATCATGGTTATTATTTTGAAATGTATAGAAATATTGAATCACTATATTGTGCACCAGGAAAAAAAAGACAGAAATGCCCCTTTTTATGCTTCAGCAACAGCTTATGAATGCTCTTCACCATATTATGGTAACATTTGTTCATGAAGCACAGTAAGCACTTCCAAGGTAAGGTTTATCTTTTTCATGTTCTTTAACCCATAGCACTTAGCATTAAATGTCCAACCAAACATAGGCACTTTGAAAATATTTATGGAAGTAAACTGGACAGACATATGTTTGGTCCTCTTCCCAATACATCACCTTATCACACACGCAAAATTACCTCAACATAGGAAATTGCTATGAAATTTATTTTCCCAAAATAGCAGTGAGAAAAATACATTCTGCTTTAATGGATATTTGCCACTGACTGGTTTAAAAACTGAAATTTTTATCACAGTTGCACTAGAATGATGTCATATTCAGATGGGGTTGAAGAAATAAGAAGCCTAAGAAAACTCTGAGATGAGAATAATGACCAAAGAAAGAATACTAAAATATCAATAAATATGAAAGAAAATCTTAAATTTTTAAATGTATTCTTGGAAATAATTTAAAGCAAAGATTGATCTGGTCATACTGCATTTTGCTGATGACACTCATACCAAGTAGTAGAATCAAAACTGCTCAGTGGTGAGAAAAATCTCATAAAGCTACACATTGCATCTTCCTTACATTTGTATCTGAGAATAACTATTGATTTCTTTCTTTTATTTATACTTCATCTTTGTCGAATAATAAGGGTGAAGTAGATAGGGACAGAGACAAAGAAATATGTAAATACTAATAGACAGTAAGAACTCTATGCACAGTTCTTTAACTGAAAAACTGATTGTTAGAAGAAAAACAAAACAAAGCACTTACTAATTCTATGCCAGACTTTATGAGTAAGAAACATAAATCATCCAAATAAGATTATATATATATACACACATAATATGCAAGTCATATGGATATATATGAAATTAAATGGCAGAAGTGAAAGAATATGGAAAAATAGCGTCTAAATAAAAACATGACTGAGCTATTGGAACTACTAATAACATAACCCAAATCTATTCTAAAGGAAATAAGAAAATCAAAACGTATTCCATTTAGAACATTTTCAATGAATGACCTCATTTATGCTTACGCTCTACCTTATCCCTATTCTCACTCTTTGACTTACATGCTTTAAATTTTAATTGATATGTATAAATTACATCATTCTGCATAGTGACTATTTGAGGTGGTAAAGGATGGAAGCTACCTGCTTTTATGAAATGTACAGAATAAACAAATGTATAGACATGTAGATTAGTGGTTGCCTAGGCTACAGAGACTCTAGAACTTGGGGAATGATTGCTAACAGGTATGGAGTTTCCTGAAATGAAGGTATTCTAAAATTAACATAGTGATTGAACAAATTTATAAATATAATAAAACAAATGAACTGTACAACTTTAAATGGGTGAACTGCTTGGTATGTATGAATTATATCTGTATAACTGTATGAAATAGTATGAATTATATTTCAATAAAGCTTTCTTTTAATATACACAATATCCCTATTTCTCTGAGAAATTAAGCATCTGGCTCACATTTTCCTTTTCTTAGCTTTTTGTAAGCCACATTTACATGTATATGACACTCTGATCTTGTAATTCTTTAATCTTA
The DNA here is from genome assembly GCF_951394435.1 of Stenella coeruleoalba. NCBI lineage: Eukaryota > Metazoa > Chordata > Mammalia > Artiodactyla > Delphinidae > Stenella > Stenella coeruleoalba. The sequence goes on along the minus strand of NC_137148.1, from coordinate 17,606,336 downwards.
TTGAGTACAGTGATTTTAATTTTTCCTGTAATGACCTGGCCAAGACAATAAATTCTTCATTACATCTATGAATGTTACATCTCAAAATTCATATCTTCTGATCTTTTTAAAAAAAAAAATCACAATGTTTTGCTTTTTCACTGGGATTGTTTTTCCTTTCTTTCTTTCCTTTTTGAAGTCCCTTTATCTTATTCGTCATAGAGAAGCAGAGGACTGATGCTTACAAAACTATATGATAGAGGATCTTCTATTAATAAAAGAGGAGAATAGAAAGAGGAAGTAGTTAGGGGAGGAGAAGAGAGGATGAGGATGAGACCCAGGAGAATTTAGAGCTTGTGACCCTAGCTTTCTCTGTAAGTGAAAATCCCTTATGAGGAACCAAGAGTGGTAAATATGTTACATATGTTTGAATGGCTTTCCAATTAATGTGGATTAGTTCTTTTTTTTCCCGAAATATAACCTGAAGTTAGTGCATGCTAATTAAGGTAGAGAGCTTATTGGACTTATATAATAATTCACAAATGGTTGATGGCATTGACAGATGACTAACAAAGTGTCTAGTCAAGTTCTTCATAAAAAGTAACGGGAAAACTAAAGAGAATTTGGGGAATTTCATGAAGTCTAAGGGAACCAAACAATGAGGTTAAGCACCAGGGACAAATAACAAGAGGGAGCCATTACCACCATGGGGTTAAGGTGCAAGGAAGGGAGACATGTGACAAAAGTTAGGGGAAACAGAATGTAAAAATGGAGCTTCCAAGAAGGGCTGCTGCTATAGAAGAATGCAGCCACTGGCCAAACCTTGCTTAGACAGGGAGGGTGGGGCAAAGGGGAATTATGTAAACTCCCTTGCCCCTTGCATTCTGACCTCTTGCTGGTGCAACTCACTGGCTGATTACAACTTAAAAATACATGGAAAGGGAATCTAGAGAATATGGTTCAAAGATGTCAGCCTCTAGGGAAATAGATCGCAGCAGATGAATAGAGAATCTAGGAAGCCTTAACAAATGATGAATTAAACGTAGTGGCCCCACTCATCCCAGCATATGAAATAGGTACCTCAACATGGAGATGTAGAAACAGTGAAGGAACCAGTTAACTAGAAAAGTCCTAGGGTAAGAATAAGAAAATCACAGAGGGCCATTGCATACAGATGGGTATAGACCTCAAATATTATACATGCATAGAGACATTAAAAAAAAAAAAAGGTCTGTGGTTCCCTGGTGGTGCAGTGGGTAAGAATCTGCCTGCCAAAGCAGGGGACACAGTTTCGATCCCTGGTCCGGGAAGATTCCACATGCCGCGGAGCAACTAAGCCCGTGCACCACAATAAGTGAGCCTGCACTCTAGCACCCACAAGCCACAACTACTGAGCCCACGTGTCACAACTACTGAAGCCCACGTGCCTAGAACCCATGCTCTGCAACATGAAGCCTCCGCAATGAGAAGCCCGCGCAACGAAGAGTAGCCCCTGCTCGCCGCAACTAGAGAAAGCCCTCGCGCAGCAACGAAGACCCAATGCAGCCAAAAATAAATAATTAAAATTAAAATAAAAAAAATAGCACAAGGTAAGACAAATAATGTTTTAATGGGCATGGATCCTGGGCACCTAGGGACCAGATTATAGTATAATCTTAAACCTGAGACTAGTGGAGCACCAAAGAGCAACATGCTGACCCAAGATCACTAAGTAGCTACGTAAGTCTGCAGCCGGATGCTTTCATGAGAATTGGTCTTCATAGACAGTTTGAGCTAAAATTGACTAAATATTCACCCACATAAATGTAAATTAATTGGAGGTCATTTTAAACCAGAAGAATTGTTATATGTTTAAACATATGTTTAAAAATATATATATATGTTTAAATATATATATATACACATACATACACACATTGGGTATAAGATGCTACAGAAAACCCGAACGAACTTTTTGGCCAAGCCTATGTATATAAAATGTCTATCCTCCCTTCCTCCCTCCCTCCTTTACTTTTTATTCTGTTTTCTTTTTATTATTTGTCTATGCCCTTCCAGGCTTTTAGCTTTCTAAGATCTAACAGTGTTAGGGATGCTAATCCAGAGCAATCTCTTCTTCCAGATATTGGCCTGTATATCTTGCCTTTCAGTGACATCACTTTCTTTAACCTGAAATTCTATCTCCTCAAATATTCTGTGTTAAATAAAAATCTGTGCATCATCTAATTACATGATGTTATAGTGAGAGTCTAGTCACATAGAGGTTATAGGTTAGATGACTTGCTCAAACTCATAAACTGGTAAGTGGCAGAGCAAGAAAAGCCATCTGGCCATGTGCCTGAGAACGAGTCTCATGTCTTTTCCATTAGGTAACCCTTATTTTTTTTACAAGAACATTATGCATAACATTAATATTTTAATTCAGTTACTTTCTTAAATTTCTACTTTTAGACATAAAGATGACATCTTCTATTATATGCCATAATTTTCAACCTTGCAATTTAATATATACAGTTAAAAAACGTAATTTTTATGTGTGGATATATTACCCCAAATTATTTTATTGTCATCAATATCTCAAGTTCCTTTTTATTTTTAGAGAAAGTCACAATTCGCTGTTAAGTTTCCAGTATATCTAAGAATGTGATATGTGTCTAAATCTTTTTCTGTAACATTAGTGCAGCTGGATGAAATAATGCTTTGTTTCTCAAATAAAATATACAAACTATATTCTGAAATTGATTTATTGATGGAGGTTGAATTTCTCTCCATAATGAACAGTTTGATTTACTTATTCTTTTATTTGAAAATGGACAGCAATATTTCTGAAAATGTATTCCATAAAAAAATTAGCAGATTGCTGGGCTCTAACCAGAGATTTTAATTCAGTAGGTTTGGAGGGAGGCCAGAGAATCTGCCTGTCTCACAAGTTCCCAGGTGGAAGTGATGCTGCTAGTCCAGGCACCTTGTGCTATGAACCAATACTGTAAGGGTAGCCATATATTACATGGTTACTCCTTTAAGTGAAAATGCAGTTGTGCTAATTCTCCTTATTGAATGTTCTAAAGAATACTTTTCATATTGATTCATGCAATAGTAGGAAAATGCTAATTTGAATTGCCCAGATTTTATTATTGAATCAATCTTTTTGTAGATAAATTCATAGCTAAAAGTATAAACATACACAAACTCATATATACACTCACACACGTGTGTGTGTATTCCTTTAAAAAGTATTATATACACCTTCAAGGAATATTTTCCAATGTAATGATATGTTAGGCAAACATGAATAAAGACAAATGCATTGGGTATTACACAAAATATTAACTTGATTGTGAGCTCCTTACTGTTAGGGAAACTGTCTTTGTTTTCCCCTATTATATGTCAAGGGTACAGTTCTGTCATTTTTACCGGAAAAATATATATTTGTTCTTCTAATGGTACCAGTATCTTCTATTTTCCTTTAGAATCAAATCGTTCCTCACTATAAACAGACAGGTTGGGATAATTAATTAAATTTTTATACTCCCCAGACCAAGTGGGGGAGAAAAGATTTTTTATTCAGTAGTTGACTTTATTTTCTCAGGGCAGGTTTAGGCTCACAAAAAAAACTGAGGAATGTACGGTGATTTCCTATATACCCGCTTTCCCTGCACATGCATAGCCTCCACTGTTATCAGCATCCCCCACCAGTGGTACATTCCTTACAGTTGGTGAACCTACACTGATAACATCGTATTCACCCAAAGTCCATAGTTTACATTACAGTTCACTCTTGGTGTATTATAGTATATTCTATGTGTTTGGACAAATGTATAATGACATATCAATAATTATGGTATTGTAGGGAGTATTTTCACTGCCTTAAAAATCCTCTATGCTCTGCCTATTCATTCTCATCATTGAATCCCTGGCAACCACTGATCTTTTTATTGTTTTGATAGTTTTGCCTTTTCCTGAATAAGATATGGTTGGAATCATACAGTATGTAACCTTTTAGGATTGGCTTCTTCACTTAGTAATATGCATTTACCTTTCCTCTATGTCTTTTTATTCATAAAAACCTTTTAAAAGCTCATTTCTTTTAGTGCTGGATAATATTCCAATGATTATATAAATGGAATCATACAATATTTCCCTTTTGCGTCTGTGTTATTTCACTAAGCATAATATCTTTAAGGCTCATTTACATTGTAGCATATTTTAGACTTTAATTCATTTTTAAGGCTGAATAATATTCCATTGTACTTTTTGTTTGTTTTTAATTTATTTATTTTTACTTTACTTATTTTTAGCTGTGTTGGGTCTTCATTGCTGCACACAGGCTTTCTCTAGTTGTGATGAGCGGAAGCTATTCTTCGTTGTGGTGCAGAGGCTTCTCATTGCGGTGGCTTCGCTTGTTACGGAGCACGGGCTCTAGGCACGCAGGCTCAGTAGTTGTGGCTCGCAGGCTGTAGAGAGCAGGCTCAGTAGTTATGGCACATGGGCTTAGTTGCTCTGTGGGATGTGGGATCTTCCCGGACTAGGGCTTGAACCCGGGTCCCCTGAATTGGCAGGTGGATTCTTAACCACTGTGCCATGAGGGAAGCCCTCCATTGTACTTATATACTAACTTTTGTTTAGCCACTCATCCATCAACAGCCATTTGTTTTTTTCTACATTTGGCAATTGTGAATACAGTAAGTCCCCTACATATGAAAATGTTCCATTCATAGAGTGCGTTTGTGAGTCCAATTTGTTCATAGGTCCAACAAAGTTAGCCTAGGTACCCAACTAACACAATTGGCTATATAGTACTGTACTGTAGTAAGTTTATAATACTTTTCACATAAATAATACATAAAAAACAAACACAAAAAATAAAGAAAACATTTTTAGCCTTACAGTGCAGTACCTTGAAAAGTACAGTAGTACAGTACAACAGCTGGCATCCAGGGGCTGGCATCGAGTGAACAGGCAAGAAGAGTTACTGACTGGAGGAGGGAGAGGAGGTGGGAGATGGCAGAGCTGAAGGATCGTCAGCAATAGGAGATGGAGGGCAAGCTGCAATTTCACTCACGCCTGATGTTGATGGTACAGATTCTGGTTCCCTGCTGGATTCAATTCTATTTACCCTTTTCAGAAAATGATCCAATGATGTCTGGGTAGTAGCTCTTTTTTTCTCATCACAGATGACACAGTAGTACTGGATGCATTCTGAATGGCTGTTGCAATCTTCATGTACCGTTCTACATCTGGATCCAGTGCTTCAAAAACTAACAGTGCCTCCTCAGATAAAGAAAATCCCCTTGCCATTTCCTGCGTCATGAATGTCTTCGGCTCTTCAGCAGTACCAGCTTCATCACTGCTGCTTTTATGCTTGCTTCTGGACATCCTGGGCTTGAAATAAAGATACTGTACTCTATACAGTACTGTACAGTACACAAAAGCACAGCCACTACTAGAGGATGCACACATGTGACAATGTACACCAGACACATGAACTAACTTACTTGATTGGACACAAGAACGCATGTGTGCCTCTTTGAAATTTCAAAACTTGAAGGTTTGTATGTGGGGGACTTACTGCAATATTGCTATGAACATTGTTTTACAGATATCTCTTTGAATTCCTATTTTTAATTATTTTTGGGTACATACCTTGAAATGAGATTGTCCTTTTAAATTTTCTAATATGTTCACCTCAAGCCACAAATTTCATGAAGTAATCAGAATAAATTAGAATAAATCTAATCTTGAATGACTTTTTTCTTTCTTTGATTTTTTAAAAGAAATATTAATCATATAATAGTTCTGAAGCCTATGTTGCTACTAGGTGACGAGAACTTCCCCCAAAATACATAGAATTTTGTTATATATATTGTTTCTCCTTGAACTGCATGGGAAATTTAGTTAAGCAGATTTAACTATTAAAGTTCTTACTTCTTTCGAGTTTGAACATATTTTCTTTATTAAAAAAATCATGACATTTAATGAAAGTTAATGGATGAATTTGTCCATGTAAAATACTAATAATGCACAAAGATTTTAAAACTCTGGCAACATATGATATTTCAGCTTGCCTATTTTCATCAAATGTGTCTATTGCATATAAAACACTATATTGGCTATTGTGAAAGAAATAAAGTGGTTCAATTGCAGACAAACTCTTGAGAAACTACAAGAAAAGCAGACTGTGAACGTTTCCTTTTCAAGTTATTTTTATTGAAGTTCTTTTCTTTTCTTTTATTACATACAGGCAAATGGCAGATTCTTTTTTCCTACAAAGATTATGTAAGATTTCTATATCTGGTAATGGTGGATCAGATCACTGAGACCAATTCTACTGAAGGCAATTAAGAAACCTGGACAATATAGATATTTTAAAAATTGCTTGTAGCCCTCAAAGAGCTAACAAAATTGCTCAGAATGTGTAGGCCATCTTCCCAGGGAAGAAAACAACATACATTCTGAGATGAGTCTAGCATTTAGAACTGTTTTTCCCCAGTGTACATTTGCCTTTTATGAAAGAGGCAGCAGACAACCTGAGATGTGCCTTTATGAGCCTCACAGGAATATGACCCCACAAAAATATGACTCTTTTTGTGACCCTGAAAGAGTCTGGCACAAATTTTCCAAAAACTAGATTTGAATTACTTTAACTCTTGAAATTAAAATATCATGACCTTGGTTTATTAATGGCCTGAGATGCCTGGAATAAGCAAATACATTATATCAGAAGGAAAATAACATCTTATTAGTATTCAATACTTGGAAACATGTTTTAAATGCACTTTCCACACCCTTTCTAAGTGACTGGGCCTATGAGGAGAAATAAAGTTTTGAATAACAACCAGCAAGACTAATGGTTAATAGAGATAGACCTGTAGGGGTTTCAGATACTGGAGTTATAAAGGAGATAAAATATGAAATGAAGATTTTGTTAGGTGTCTGAAACATAAAAGAGCACAGCAATATCTTAAAAATGAATTATTTGATATTAATAAAATAAAAAATTCTTATCTTGAAATAGAGGTGTTATGGAAACAAAATCTGAGTGACAGTTTGAGAGCAATCCAGCACCAACGGGAATCCTAAAGTCAGACTTAGCAAAGATAAAATGTCATAGCGACAAGTTTAAACAACAGGGAGGAATGAAGGGCAAGGGAAATGAAAACCATGTCAGTAAATTTAAATTAATTATGGCTGCCTAACAGTATTCTGTGGAAATTAAAGTATTTAGTATTGAAATACAGAATGACAATGACATATTAATTTAATAGGGTGAACTAAATATAAATTTTTCATGGCCCTTGCATTATTCTGGAAAAAAAGGGAATGTACTAACTAGCACTGGGCTTGACAAATTGGAAATACATGTTTAATAATAAAAAGAATAAACAAATAATTGTAAAAAGGTATGTAACTTGCAGGCCAATAGAGGAGACATGATATACTAACTATTAATAACTTATAAACTATAGAAACAGGAGAAATATTTGCTCTATCAATCTACATATACTCATGCATTACAAAATTAAGAGAGATGAAAATTTAGAATTATAGCTGCTTTTCACAGAACTAATCAAATAACTAGCCAACTCACTTTTATATCCTACTTTAAACTGCTTTAGAAAACACAAAGTTATTACCTTTACTAGATATAAATTGTTTAGTCAAAACTAGGTGATTATATTCCATATTTTTTCACACATATATTGGTTACATGATATTTAATATAGTATACACATTTCCACATAAAATAAAGTATATGCAATATGTTAGATATTTATATCATATATATTGATATAATCAATATCAATTAATTAATTATATAAATTATCCATACATAATAGTCTCTCTTTGCTGAGAAAAACTGTCCACCAAAATAACTGCAGGACACCCAGAATTCCAAACAAATTTCTTTCTTTTAATTTTGCTAGGAACTGGAATAAAAACTATCAAGGAATCAGTGTGATGTTTGATATTAAAAAACTTGAACTTGCTTGTTCTATTTGTACAAAATAAATGTTGACTCATTGATTAATATAGACTTTTCATTAATTGGTGTAATAAAAGATGAAACTGAAGCACTAGAGTAATAAAGCAATTGCTATAAAGTAATTTTCAGAATATAGTGGATAATTTTCTCTTTTAGGACACTTTGACCCAAGCTGCGGTTTGTGCCATTTTATCTAGCATTTGAGAGACCAACATTTTTGATTCTTACTTTATGTATTTGGTTGCATATTTTATCTGTTCTCCATGCCAGAAATCAGTACTCCATATACCCAAATATCACATTATCAAGAAGTTGAAGGAATAAATAGGACTTTCTCGTGTCTCACTGAAAGCCTAGTATCTCCGCTTCCTTGACTAAATATTTTAATCTTCAATAGTGTAATTAACAAAGCAAACTATGAGTTATAGCTGCCAGGATAAAGTGCTCAAATTCCGGACAATCACAATCCAGCCCCCACCTCCATTTCTTTATATATATTGCTCTGACCAAGGTCAACAGTGTCCTATATGCGTCTAAATTCAATGGCACTTTTGGGTTCCTACATTATCTGAATTTTCAGCAATAATCAACAATGCTTACAACTTCTTGCATATCAAAACATTCTCATTCCTGTGTCTTTGACAACCTAAGTAACAGTTTTTCTCTCTGGATGACAAAGATGTTTGTCTCTGAATGAATTCTTGCCCTAACCCCAATGCTTGAGACGGTGTCCAGACGTCTACACAGTGCCATCAATCAATCAATCAATTCATACATGCATACATGTATATAGTAGTTTCTGAAAGAATGAAGGAATGAATAAATAAATGAATTTAAGTAACTTTTTGACATCTACATTTGGATAGATGGCAAATATCTTTCAGTGTTAGTCCAAAAATGTCTAGTGGTCATACTTTGTAAACCATGACTTGTCATTTCTAGAATTCTACCATTTGGTGCCACAATACACTCAACTCTTAATAAAGGAACCAAAGAGTCATCTTTTAGCCCTCTCCATCCTTCATGCTTACATACTTATCCACCTCCATGAAATATTGTATATTCAACTTAATGTACATTATTTTTTCAATTTTAATTTTAGTATAGTTAGGTTCCTATTGTAGTTAGAACATTTAACATGATGTCTACCCTTTTAGCACTTTAATTGCACAATACAGTATGGTTAACTATAGGCTTAATGTTGTTCAGCAGACTCTGAGAACTTATTCATCCTGGACAAGTGAAACTTTATACTCATTGAATAGCTATTCCCCATTTCCCCCTCATAGCCCCCAGCAACCACCTTTCTAGTCTCAGCTTCTATGAGTTTGAGTATTTTAGATACCTCATATAAATGGAATCATAACGTATTTGTCCTTTTGTGACTGACTTATTTCACTTAGCATAATGTCCTCTAGGTTCATTCACGTTGTCACATATTGCAGGATTTCCCTTTTTTAAGGGTGAATTATACACTAATGTATGTATCTACTACACTTTCTTTATTCATTCATCTGTCAATGGACCCTTGTGTTGTTTCCATATCTTGGCTACTGTGAATAGTGCTACAGTGAACGTGGCAATGCAGATGTCTTGAGATTCTGATTTCAATACTTTTGAATAAATACTGAGAAGTGGGATTGCTAGATCTTGTTGTAGTTCTCTTTTTTCTTTTTAAGTAAACTCCACACTGCATTCCATAAGGGCTGTATTATTTTATATTCCCACCAACAATGCACAAGGATTCTAATTTTTCCTTCCTTCCTAACAGTTTGTTTTTTGTTTTTTTTTAAATAATGGCCATCCTAACATGTGTGAGGTGATATCTCATGGTGGTTTGATTTGCATTTCCCTGATGATTACTGAGGCTGAGCATCTTTTAATCTGATGGCAATTTGGAAGTTTTCCTGGAAAATATCTTTTCAAGTCCTTTGGCCATTTTTTATTCAATTTTGTGATATACAGTTTTTTGCTACTGAGTTGTAGGAGTTCCTTTTATATTTTGAATATTTACTCATTGTCAGATATACAGTATGCAAATATGTTCTCCCTTTTTGTAGGTTTTTTCACTCTGTTCATTGGTCTCTTTGCTGTGCAGAAGCTTTATAGCTTGATGCATTCCCACTGGTTTATTTTTACTTTGGTTGCCTAACATTATTTAATGTTTTAACATGTATATGCTGTATGTGTTTTCTTTACCTATGTACTGTATTTGCAATTTATATATCCTTTAAAGTAAAGTAAAATAAAATGGCTTCTGTTTTGTTTTAGAGTAAGAAATCCAATCTAGACAATTCTACAGTTCTAGAAAAAGATAAAGCAAAACAGTCATGGAGGGTAGTGCTTAGAATATGCCCTTTGTTTTATAACTAATCATCTATATTTTACACACATACTTCATTATTTACACAAGCACACCAAGAACATTTTTTAATAGGGCATGCTATGTTGACTTAATAATTCATGCAACAGGACTTATCATGCATCAGATACACTTGTTAAAAACACTGGGGATACTGCACTGAACCAGGAAGATGTGCTCTTTATCATCAAAGTGCTTTTCTAGACATGATGAACAATAAGATACATAATGGATGCTGCTGTCGAATTTTCACCAAAAACTCCCATTGGATTACCTTATCTGTCATGCTATTCTTAAAGCAGACTTGAAATTATGTGGGGCAATAGTGACAACTTAGATATGGTTCCAATTCATTATGTGATATGGAACTATCACTGCTGCCACAGGGCTTTATATGGAACACAGAAGTCATTTTGTGAAGGACTCAATTATCTCTGCATGATATGGTCCCAAATAATTAACATGCCCTCTAACCAAGGAATCTTGATCCTTTTCCACGAGAAAATTAGCTGCTTTTGTCAGGGCATGCTGCCTACAATGTACTTTATATGCTTTAGTTTTTTATGGCTAGCTTCCACATTGCCAGGCAAGACTTCTAGCTGATACTTGCAAGTGAAAAGTTCCCTAATCAGCTTCATGTAGTGAAGCCAAAATTTTCACAACTTTTTCTGGCATAACAATGTGTTCGCTCCACAAAACAAACCCATTTAGTAAAATTCTGACTAAAGATGATATGTGAATAGCTTAAATACACTGGGCAGTTTTTCTCCCGACATATCCCTAAAAACACAGCTTGAGACCAAGAACTCATCTTTATTATTTTTGCTTAGTCATCAAAGTTTATAATTCTGAAAAATGGATTAGACAGTTTCTGAATCAACGTTTTTCCCTTTGTCAGCACCAATATAAAAGTTTATTAATTTTTTGAACTTTTGATAAAGAGCTGAAAGTGTCACAATCATAAGAAGATGTATTCTCCCTTTAACATATCTGGAGGACGATTACACTGTTGGTTCAGTCACTCAACAATCACATCCATGTTATTCTTTTGACCCATTCCTCAGAAAATACTGGCTTCAAACCTTCACTTTAGTGTATATAGTAGTAATGAAGGGCAGAGTATAAAGATAATTGCTTTCAAATATTTGCCTTGGTAAGTATTTTTTTCAATAGCTAATAAAGCTGATTTCTCCTCATTAGTAGCACTGAATTATAAATACACCATTAGACTAACCACTGTAAATGTAGAATGGGATTATTATTATTGGCTTCAGCTAATCATGATACATCCCCAAGGACTCTCGTAGGGCTTTATTTCTCTAAGATCTAAGATTAAGGTCTAGGTGTCTCTTGTCTTTCCGGAGTAAAATGGAATTCCACTGCCCTGGAACAAAGTGAGACCAAGTGAGGATAATACATTTTGAACAGTGTCTTCCACACCCATAAAATATAGGAACTGCTAAAGCTCTGGACATTTCTCCAGGTTTAGGAAAAGTAAGAGTGATTATAACCTCCAGGACTACTGAGGATGTGCTATACTTAAGAGCATAACTTTTTTTTCTATAAATAGGTTTAGCATTAGTATAAATGTTAAATGTAAACATAAAAATAGTTGTGGAAATTTCTAATTCTTAAGATTAGCAACTTATACCCTTTCCCAATTCAGCACACTTTTGTTTAGATATTATATATTTTAAAAGTAGTAAACAGAACGCTTCTACATTTGTACCTCAGCACACTATAATAACATAAGGCAAGGTATTATTCTGAAGATACCAATTGTACATACTGACCGTATCTACAAAATACCTCCTCAGCAAAATGCAAATATGGCTTTGATTAAATACTGGGGACTGTAACCTAGCCAATATGGCACATATAGTTAACCATCACAACCAGCTAGTGTTATCCTAACTTATGGCATCATTTTGGTCTTGTGCCTCTCACAAGATACACACACACACACACACACACACACACACACACACACGTTTCAGTTCCTCAAATGTGTTAGGCTCTTTTCTGCATTAGGACCTAATATATGGTTCACTTTATTTGTAATGGTTTTCTTCCTAACTCTTTACCTAATTCCCATTCAACTCATTTCTTCTTAAGTGTTACTTACTCAGAAAAATTTCTCTAACTCTCTATTTAATTAGACACTTCATTTTATTTTTATCAAGAACATTTTAATTATGTAGTTTTATATATATATATATATATATATGTGTGTGTTTATGTGTTTAATGCTTAACTTTACAACTACTCTGGAGGCTGAATGAGAACATGAAACACTTCTCTTAATGTGCCTTACATTCATTATCCCATTTAATTCTTATACTTAACTGGGAGATATCCTTTTTTGAGTAAAGGGCTGGCTGTCTAGGGTTACATAGCACAACCAGTTGACGTGCTTCTTGAGGGCAAGGGGAATACAAAACGGACAGTAGAAAAATGTAGTTATAAATATCAGTTATAACCATATGACCAGCTGCAGAAATGAGGAGTGTAACTGTCATGAGTATTTCTTCCTTATTCTATTACTAGTATATTTGTTTGTATATATTAAGCAAATATCTTTGTTCTCTTTCATCTCTTTTCCCCTTATCATGTAACATAAGATGTATTGACTTCATATCATAATATTTAAATATTGTTAGTATGCTTTTGGTTGTGTGCAGGATAGTTTTACCATGTTAGGCAAAGTATGACTGTATTGTTGTCTTTATGTGGTGATTAAATACGGTTTAAAAATGCATATGGGTGACAACTGGACAATGGGTGGACTTAATGAACATTATTTATTTATTTATTTTTTTGAGGTACGCGGGCCTCTCACTGTTGTGGTCTCTCCCGTTGCGGAGCACAGGCTCCGGACGCGCAGGCTCAGCGGCCATGGCTCACGGGCCCAGCCGCTCCGCAGCATGTGGGATCTTCCCGGACCGGGGCACGAACCCGTGTCCCCTGCACCGGCAGGTGGACTCTCAACCACTGCGCCACCAGGAAAGCCCATGATCATTAATTTGATGTATCAACTTGAGTTGCTGCCCAGATATTTGGTCAAACATTATTCTGGATGTTTTTGTAAGGCTATTTTTGGATGGAATTAACATTTAATCAGAGAAATCAAGTAAAGTAAATTACCCTGCATGATGTAGGTGAGCATCATCCAATCAGTTGAGGGCCTGAGTAGAACAAAAAACCTGATCTCCATCAAGCAAAAGGAAATTCTAATGGCTTTCAGACATGAACTGCAACATCAGCTCTCCTGGGTCTCCAGCCTGCTGGCCTACCTTGAGGTTTTGGATCTTGCCAGCTGATCCACTTCCTTAAAATCTACCTATCTATCTATCTATAATTATTATTTATCTTTTCCTGGAGAACCCTGACTGATGGAGACTTTTTATACAGAATTTTGTAAAACAGTGGAAATTGCATATATGATCAGATGTATATATCACTGCATTTATTAGGAGGATGGCTCAATGGTCTATTCAGATACTCAAAGTGGTTTGTGATCTAATGAAGTCTAAGAACTTCGCTAGGAAGCCTCTCTGTCGCGATCTATTAATTATATCAGTAAACTGTGAACGCAAGTAGAGCTATGGACTGAATTGATATAGAATGCACAATCTCTAATATATGATTTATTTAATTGAAACAATGGCTATAACTATATAGTAATTTTTCAAGGCCAATGTATAGCCTTTCTTTATTGTAATTTTTTTTTTGCGATACACGGGCCTCTCACTGTCGTGGCCTCTCCCGTTGCGGAGCACAGGCTCCAGACGCGCAGGCTCAGCGGCCATGGCTCACGGGCCCAGCCGCTCCGTGGCATGTGGGATCTTCCCGGACCGGGGCACGAACCCGTGTCCCTTGCATTGGCAAGCGGACTCCCAACCACTGAGCCACTAGGGAAGCCCCCTCTTTATTGTAATTTTAAAAGCACATGAGACCTGTACATCCTTCAGTCACAGTCTACTCTCGATTCTCAATTTCCAGAGAGGAAATGCCTAGAAAAGAATTAATTCACATATTCATATAGTTCTATTCATTACTCAAGTATGAAAAATAATTTTTATGCATAGGGTATTTAGAAGCTAGAATTATGGAAAAAATGTCTAAATCTGTACAGTTAGAGTGTGAGTGGATAGAATACACCTTAAAGGCACATTATAATATTTATCCACAAAAGATAAGTATACTGGTAAATCACCAATGTTCATTATTATATTTCCAGAAAGTTGAAATATAAATTCCATGGATATTCATTACAGGCTTGAAGAAAGGAAGAAATAAAAGAAACAGATAAATTTTATTGCTGTATAACTATTTTACATATCTTGTGCCTAAAATAACTCTAAAAAGTAACTACACAAGTCCATTCTCTAGTAGGTCTGTGTCTTTATTCCCATCTTACCCCTAGGTTCTTCATGACATTTTTTTTTTCCCTTAAGATATGGGGAGGGGGAAGGGTAAGCTGTGACAAAGTGAGAGAGTGGCATGGACATATAAACACTACCAAATGTAAAATAGATAGCTAGTGGGAAGCAGCTGCATAGCACAGGGAGATCAGCTCGGTGCTTTGTGACCACCTAGACGGGTGGGATAGGGAGGGTGGGAGGGAGGGAGACGCAAAGGGGAAGAGATATGGGAACATATGTATATGTATAACTGATGCACTTTGTTATAAAGCAGAAACTAACACATCATTGTAAAGCAATTATACTCCAATAAAGATGTTAAAAAAAAAAAAGTATTTACACATCCAAAATGGCTCACACATTTAGCAATGTCATAGCTGGAAAATGGTTCTCCTGTCAGGTCTTTCATAATATTTCCCAAGGCAATGCCTCACATGTACTGCAGCCTAAGCCCTGTGGTTTAGGGCTTTGCCTCCTCTTGTTCTGAACCACTTCATCCCCATCACGTGCGGAAAATAAATTGTAATCTGTAATCTAGTAATAACAGGTATGTGTAATTCGATTGTCCCTTGAAGATAATTTGGAGTTGACAGAAATGCTCTTACCCTTTCTCACAATGAGGTTTGTATAAGTTTTGCACCCCAATTTTATTCTTTGAAGAATTTCTGAAGTACAAGTGTGTTTTTACTCCTTTCATATTGGAAATAACGCAATAACAGAGCCTACTTGTCTATACAGAGCTCTAGTTAAAGAAATTGCAGCATATTTTGCGCCATGTGTTAAATTATTTGTGAGAAATTCATTTTTCCTTTTTTATATAAATAATTCAAATAAAAGCACAGCTTTACAAGCATTTCCTTGTTCATTCTGACAGGCTATTATTCACCTGCACCTGTAATACTTTTCTTTTATCTGTCACAAAGAATCCAAAAAAATTTTAAAAAAAAGGGACTACAGCATTATACTGCTTAGTCCTTCCTTGAATATAGTGTTTCATAATATCAATCTATCTAAGGTTCATATTGCTTACAAAGTCAAAATTTGTATTGAATTGAAAGAATAGAAGAGAAAGAAGCCAACTGTGGGATTACAAAAATGAATCTTATAATTTATTGAAATGTTTCAAGCTTCTGTATCATGAATAGGCTTTCTTATTGTCCAATAAAATCATTTAATCAGAAATTATTCTATAAATACATTTAGTAATCTTGTATCAATTAAAAATGTCTATTATGCATTTCTTTAATGAGTCATTTTATTAACATATTTATTTAATTGATTGATAGCTTCAACCACTTAATATGTTTACTTTACTGATCATAAGAAAAATGTGGCATTAAGGTTGAAAAAGCATTCTTCTGTTCTTCACCTTGTTTTTATTTCTAAATATTTCCCAAAGATTCAAAGTAGGGATCACGTCTCTCAGAACAAAATTTACAATTTTTGTTGGATTAAGAGGCACTTTTTATGTATCTTTAATTTACTTGGATGACACCATGATTATGATATAAATATTGATTCTAGGAAACATTTAGAAGAAAGGGCTTTTTCAATAATTTACGTTATATTTCTAAGAAGTAACTGTAATAAAAATATTTCTTTAAGAATGATCAGATGCAGAAAAAAAAACATCTTAAAATAATGGATGTAGTATGTAAATCTAATTAAAGGAAATGACTATAAATTAACAGCTTTTAATCAAAGCAAGTGAATATCAGAGAATACAGAAAAAATCTTAATGATTTCCTGGCTCAGTGTCAGAATTTCTTCTAACATGATATTAATTTTGATACACTCTATAATAAACTGGACTTATAACTACACTTAAAATACATTTCTATTTTACTCTCAATTTTTACTTCTCTCAAATTTTAATATGACTATATCATAAATGAAAGTTGTAATCCAATAATTAAATATCCATTTTCAGAATGTACCTGATATAAATATTGTCTCATCAAATTTGAATGTTATGTATACAGGGATACAATTTTTTTAAAAAAGAAAAAAATTTCCTTTTCCTTTTTTACTCACTTTATTCTTCATTTTGAGGAAAGTACAAAATTGGATAAAATGTGTTTTCTTATATAGAGTAATTTTCTTGAACCTATATTTAGTCTTTTAAAATAAAATGTTTACTTACTTTGTTATTGTTGAGTAAAACATATTTTTGAGCTTGATGATGTATTACAATTTTATATACTCAGAAAATCACTATGCTCCTCAAGATACACACCACTTCTGTGATCCACAATTCTTTCATGCACCTTTTTATTATTCTCCCCGAGATTTATCACCATAGATTCACTTGCTTATCTTTGAAATTTATAAAAATTATGTCATGTGATATGTGTCTGATTTCTTTTGCTCAAAAGTTTTAGAAATTCTGAAAAAGAGTTTTCCAAAAAAGTTGTTCAAATGTTTACTTTCACCAGGAATTTATGAGACTTCAAGTTGTTCTACATCTTTCATAACATCAGTACTTTCTACCCTTTTAATCTTAGATGTTTTGTTGGGAGAGTGTGGTAGGATAATATTGTAGTCGTAAACTTATTATCCTTGATGACTAATGATGCCAAATATATTTCACTAAATGAACATTTAAATATTCTGGGCTTTGTTCATTTCTTATTATTTTACTAATGCATCTTGTTTATTAAGTTGATACTATTTTTTCTTAATGATTTGTATGAACAATTTACCTTGTTCTGGATATATATCTGTTTCGGATATAGATACTGGGAAATCTTCCACCATCTGTGAATTGTCTTATACTGTCACTACTTTAATTCTGTATTTTGGTAAATAGAAATTCTTAAATTTAGTGTAGTCTAATTTATTTTTAAAATTAGTGACATTTAACAGCTTATTTAGATATAATTTACATAGAATAAAATTCACTCATTTTAAAATTAGTTTGTTGATGCTTGGCCATTAATAAAATCAGAGAGAGAGAGAGAGAAAGAGAGAGAGAGATACAGCCTTTAATAGCCATACACTAGTCGAGTGACATTTGAATTGATTACAGTGTGAAGTAACATTACTTCTGCATATGCTATTGGTCATGCAGATCATTTCTGATAAAATATTAGAGGGGAATATACGAGACTGTGAATATAGGGAGGTTGGAGCCATGGGAGGTAGTCATGGCGGCTGGCTAATAAAACACCCTTACTATTTGCTAAGTGCTGAAAGATTCAAAGTGGTATGAGGGTTCAAAAAAAAACACCCTTACTGATATTATACAAAAATGTGTCATTTTTCTCAGCTAGAAGTGCGTGAAAATCTTCATCTCTCTCCAAATAATAATTTAAAAATATGTGTTTCTACATTTAGTTCTATTAGATTTTTCTTCAGCGATTTTGAGCCCTATCTTAAGGTTATATATTCTTTCATGTATTTCTTCTGTTTTGATCATTTTTATTGTGAAATATCCCTGATTATTTTTAGCAATAATTCTTGGCTTAAAATCTATTTTATTTCATGTTAATGTATTAAATATATGGTGATGGTGGGTGGTGTGCATGTTCTCAGCTGTGCTGGTGCAGTCTCACTCTTAGGCAGACCAGCTCTCTGTCTCAAGTGGGAAAATTTCTCAGTGATTTTTGACTTAGTGTGTTTTTTATTTCTACCATTTTCTTTAAATATTTCTCACAGTTTCATTTCTCTGCTAAAATTTCCATTTTTTTTGTGCATGCTGCCAGCCTTTCTTACTTGAGCTTTTAACATATCATTCTTTTTATTTTATTAAAAATTAATGTCTGATATATCCAAGATCTAAACTAGATGAATGATGAATTTTTGTTTCTAGACATTGGATTATTTTCCTTGTTTTTTTTTCATTTTTTTTGAATAATGGACATTGTGTGTAGAATGGTGCTGACTGAGGTAAGAACAAGAATATGGACCCAACCTGTCTCTCCTCCCAAGCCCACTGAAAGCAAGATGACAATGGAGACTTAGATAATGATTCTGTTAAGGTCAGCCTCCTGGACTGACCTCAGGGCCAGGGAAAGAAATGAGAAATGTAGCAGTAAATGTAAAATAACCAGAACATATTTCCTGGACAGTCATTTAAAAATGTAAGATTTCACAAAATATTACATGATATCATTTTACTATCTTGTTGTAAATGTGTAACTTCTCTCTTCTAATGGGACAAATAGAACTTTCCAACACCAAGCTAGCAAATCATTACATTTCATTAATCTCATTTTTTCTGATAGAAAAAAATATATATACTAATAAGGCCAATATCCAAAATTTCCTTGAGCAGCAAGCAAAATTAAAAAAGTAATTTTTGGAAATAAACTCATAATCATTCCAGAAGAATTGTGAGTTTCTGGAAATCTAAAGGATGTCATATAATTATATTCTTTCTTTTTAAATATCTTCTAACAATGTGTGTGTTTAATTTGGGTGCTATAGGAAACACACAGCACCAAAATTAAATGCATCCATGTACACACTCTCACAATTATATAGCATGTTTTTACTTTTGAGGGATAGATAACAAAGCAATAAAATATAAATCATAAATCAGAATACAGCTTCAAGCCTGCAACTTCCCCTTTGAAACATAAGGTATGAAATTTTGGAAACAAAATTATAAAGAAAGAGAACATTTGAAGGTAAGCCCAAGGCAATATAGTAAATAAAGGTCTCATTTGTATAAATAGAGTTGTATTAGGGGATGGATATAACAGAATGAGTTGCTATAAACAGGATTCAAAAGTTTTATGACAAAATGACTAATCAAACAAGTTTTTCTAGAATGAAGCAGTGATTGCATAGAGTCTAGTTATAGAAAAATAAATATATTCAAAATCTATGGCTCTCATTTTTCTCTACTGATCTTTTCCAATGTCCAGAAATCTCTTTCTCCTTGCTCTCTTTCATGTGTGGGTTATTGTTCCTCCTAAATTCATATGCTGAAACCCCACGCCCACAGTGTTATGGTGTCAGGAGGTGGGGCCTTTGGGAGGTGACAGGGTTAATGGCTTTATAGGAGCCACCAGAGAGGTTACTGCTCTCTGCTCTTCACCCTGTGAGGATACAAGAAGTCAGCAGTCTGCCACTTGAAAGAGCGCCCTTACCAGAACTTGACCATGCTCGCACTCTGATTTGGATTTCCAGCTTCCAGAACTGTGAGAAATAAGTTTATGTTTTTTGTATGCCACCCAGTCTATGGTATTTTGTTACAGCACCCTGAATGGACTAAGAGAGTGTATAGAGTATATATAGAAATTAAACCAATGTATAGAAAGGATGAGGAATTTACCAACATCTAATTAGTTTCTAGGTATCTATTTCTTAGTTATCTTTTGCCAGACTCTTTTTGTCTACCCAGAACTGTCCAAGTAATTAAAACAAAATTCCAGTCAGCAAAAGTGGCAATCAGCAAAAGTGGCAATGTCATTACACATCATGGTTCCCCAGAAATTAATTTAAATCAATTATAGACACATATTGTTTTTACCAACTGATGAAGGAAGCCTTCTTCAAGAAGAAATTGCACCTATTAAAAAAAGGCATCTGTGACCAAAACCAATAAAATTAAAAGCTCTTTTAAATTTAAATAAGATCTTGAAAACTTGAGGAAAAAAATTAAATAGATGGTAGGAAATAAAGTCAAATAAACATGTCATAAATCAGGGACAATAAAGATGGGCACCAAACTCCCATCCAGAACACTGAATATGGAAAGAGTGTTCTCAAATAACAAAGTTAACAGAATTTAAAACAGGCATCCAACCAAACCACAAATCAAACATGAAAGTGGAATAAAGACATGTTCAGATATGCAAACATTAAAAAATATATCAGTAAGATCTTGCTTTGGGCTGGCTAACTGAAGTGCATTCAGGCTTCTATAAAAAAAAATACTGTAAACAGCGTAGCTTATAAATAACAAACTTTCATTTCTCACAGTTCTGGAGGCTAGTAAGTCCAATATCAAGACATCAACAGATCTGGTGTCTGGTGAGGACCCACTTCCTCATTGACAGCCCTCTTCACACTGTAACCTCATGTGGCAGAAGGAGCCCCGGGACCTCTATCATTTTTCTTTTATAAGGACACTAATTTCATTCATGAGAACTCCATCCTCATGACTTCATCTAACTCTCATCACCTCCCAAAGACCCCACCTCCTAACACCATGACAATGAAGGTTAGGATTTCAACATATGAATTGTGGGTGTGGCGGCACAGAGGACAGAAGCATTCAGTCCATTGCAGATGGGTTGCAGCAAAATTAATTCGTGAACCAAGAAGGAAGAACATATGAGACCCAGGAAGAAAGCATTCAAACTGGCCTGATAATTTTATGCTGGGAAGTAAAAAGCACCAATCTATGTAGGGAAGAGTTCCTGAGTGGTCTGAAATGTCAAATCAGAAAGCTGAGATTTACCATTTTGAATGCAGAGAAATTCAAAAAGAGTACATCAGACAGCAGTACAGAGGTCATGATGCTAATCTTGTTGCTACCACAAACTACCTGAGTGAATTTTTTTAACTTAAACTTAGCCTTAAGTGTCACAGTCAGAAGGACTGGACTATAAACAGCCAGAACAACCCTCCAAAGCTAAAGCGAGGATTAAGCCAGGTCCTGCAGCTGACAGCAGGCACACACTCAGGACAGGCAGAGGAGTTCAAACACCAGGAAGATGCTCTCAAATGTGCACAGAATGCAGTCTGGGGTTAAAGGGTGAAGTTTACATTCTAATATGTGAAAATTAGTACGAGAAATTAAATTATAGTCACTGATTAAGGAAAGGAATTTATTCTCTGAATAAGAAACTGTTCTCAATGCCCTGAAAAATTTAATAATGGAAGAGATAGATAGTATCTAAAAATTCTATGTCATTGTAGACAGTGTGAAATATATATTAGCAAGTTAATACCTTATTGTAATCAGTATTATTATAGATATTCATTTTTTTTTTAATTTAAGGCAATTACGTTACAGGTGCAATAGCTAAATTTACTTCCACATTTAAATCTGTCAATGGACAGGAATAAATGTAGCTATAATATGTCTTGTTTTACACTGCAGCACTTTGGGAAGGTCTTTCAGGCATGTTATATTATGATATACCACCTCTTCCAGAAAGTTCAATCATCATAACATATTTATCTTTCTTGCTATGTACTGGATTCCTGATTCTTTGTCATCTTGCCACAGATGAATTTTTTAACATTATATATGAAATTGCAGCGTTAAAACTTCTCTTGTTTTTCCCTGCCTTTCTGTGTCTTCTAACACCAGAGCTGTCAAATATGATTGGCAATATTCGCGAAAACATGATTTGTTCATGTTTTCTAACCTCAGCTGGACCTGCATTGTTGCTCAACAACACTTTATTAATTCCTATCGTATCTTCCAGAGCAGTGCTATCCTCTGCTTAACTAAGTACTTTTCCTCCATTCTGTTATGATTTGGAAATACTGAAAAGACATTTCTTAACCTTAAACTTTCTGCTTATCTCTTCTCTAACATTTCCTTTCTTCCTCCAGAGAGAGAGAGAGAAGCAGAGAGAGAGAAAGAAAGAGAGAGAAGCAGAGAGAGAATCTTTTTCTTTCCAATTAAAATCTGTATTAACCTGAGTCAATCCAAAGGCATCTCCTCTAAGAGCCTAGTCTACCAATTATGTTCTGCTTCTTAAAATATCTCTCATTGTTTTTGTACCAACGGTCACAAAACAACTGGTCAATTGTTATTAAACCAAAAACAAACAAATACAAACTAAAGTATTTCTCCACTGTTATAACTTATCTTTTTCTTCTAGTGTTTAATAAATGGCTAATGTGCCAATTTGCCTAATTTACCCGATTCTCTCTAGTCCAACCCCACCCTAAACTCTGAAGCCTGGGTAAGCTTCTTGACATTCCTTCACCAAAGCACTGATTCTTCTCTATCTGTGATTACTTATGACTACCATTTTTTCAAATTTCAAGGACGTTATTTTCATGCTTTTCATTCTCCTCAAAATCTTTATAATATTTAATTGCAAATCTCTCCTTGAAATATCTTTTTGAAATATCACGGTTTGCTTATTCTTTATTTTCTTTCTAAATTCAAATTTTAAAAAATCTCTTTAATGAACTTCCAGTTTTATCTTAATTAATTATTGGTCTTCCATGATCCAAACTTAATATTATCAACTAACTATTGGACTTCTACTTTCATTCATTCATTAACGCATGTATGTATTGGGCACTTACTGTGCTTTAGACAGCCTATACAGAATAATGAAAGAAGTAGAGAAAACAGAGAACAATCCTTGCCATTACAGTTTAACATTTTAGCTTTGTACTGTCTAAGATGATAGCCACTAGCCATGTGTGGCTATTTAAATTACAACTTAAAGTAAGTTAAATAAAATCATGATTCATTTTCTTAGTCACTCTATCTATATTTCATGTTATCAAAATTCACACGTGGTAGATAGCAGCTTCCAATTTGGAAAGGCCAGATACAGAGTATTTCCATAATGCAGAAAGTTCCATTGGATAGTACTGCTCAAGCCAGAGGTAACCAATAAATAAATAACCTAGTGAAAATTAAACTGTACACTGCATGGTATACTACCATGTGGAAAAATAAAGCATGGGAAAGTTATAGAAAGTGTGGGCGTGAGGTGTAATCTCTTTTATAATGGTATTCAGGGAGAATTTTGTTTAAAAGTATATTTGTGTAGAGACTTAAAGATGAGAGAGCAAGCTATGCAGATATGATGAAAAAGGATATTGCAAGCAGACAGATTAGCCAATTTAAAGGTTCTAAAGTATAAGCATGCTTAATTTATACCAAAAAGAGCATGGAATCCTGTGTGTCTGAAGAACAGTAATAATAGGAGAAGTTAGGAAGACGCTTTGTGGCAGTAGCAACAGTGAGAAGTGTTCAGATATAGAATATATTCTGAACAATGAGCCAACAACGTATGTTGATGGAATGGATGTGAGGTGTGGCTAACAACTTCCAGATCATGGCCTGAAGAACAAGAAAAATTAATAAGGGTACTTATTAATTTAAGAGAGAGAGATTGCAAGATTAGCAGGCTCTTACTGGAGGAGCTCCAATTAGGATATGGGTTTGGGTCCTGTTAATTTTGAAAGACCTACTTGAGATCCAAGCAAAGAAGTCAAATAGTGTTAAAGATATATTATTAGAGTTCAGGACTGAGATAAAAATGTAGGACTTGCTAGCCTATTAAAAGCACCTCAAGCTATTTAATGGAAAATATCATGCAGAAAATCAGTAAAATGAAGAATTCCAAGAACTGATCCGTGGATCTCTCCAGATTTTTTCCAAGAAATCAAAGAAGAATTCCAGGGCTTCCCTGGAGGCGCAGTGGTTGAGAGTCTGCCTGCCGATGCTGGGGACACGGGTTCGTGCCCCGGTCCGGGAAATTCCACATGCCGCGGAGCGGCTGCGCCCGTGAGCCATGGCCGCTGGGCCTGCGCGTCCGGAGCCTGTGCTCCGCAAGAGAGGCCACGGCAGTGAGAGGCCCGAGTACCGCAAAAAAAAAAAAAAAAAAAAAAAAAAAAAAAAAAAAAAAAGAATTACAATACTTTTGGACAAAATCAGGAATGTTTGTCTTCTTAAAGCCAAATGAAGAAATAATTTTAAGGGACTGATAACCTTTACTAAATGTCGTTACCAGGTCAAGCAAAATGAAGTTAGGAAACTGATCATTGGACTTAGCAATGTGGAGGAAATACCTCATCCTTCCTGTAAATCATTTCCTCAGATGCTTTCAGAACCCAATAATTATATCCTAGACATCTGCCTATGGTTCACCATAAGTAGCTCTAATTTCTTGGTAAAACTATTTACCAGTTGCAATAGATTCTACCTTTTCAGAACTATCACATCAGTTTCCTTATTTTTCTATTCCAATCTCTCTGCCATTAATGTACATCAAGTCCAAAAGTTCAGTTATACATGTTTATATCAGGCTTTGCATTTTTTTCTTATCTCCTTCAAGAGGGACTTAGCTTCAAGTCATCATTTTACCTTAGTTGTATTAATTTTCAAGAAATAAAGTTTTCTATCTTGTCATTTTATTAGGAAAAAATCAATGATTTATGCCAGGTACCAAAGGTAGTATAATCCCATTTCTCTTCGACTGCATTTTTCCATAGAATATATTCAGTATTCCATTTTTTTTTAATCTCTCAATTTAATTATATGCTTCTTCAACTGTGGTCCTGTCACCTACCTGTACAAACCATTTCTTAAAATATTTACCTTTGAACACTGGCTCTATTTCCTCACTACCTTTCTCTCTTTAACCCAGAAAAATCTGTTTTCTTTCCATAAACTCTCTGCAATAACACTTCTAAAATCTTCATTGATTTCTCCACCTGGAAAGCTAGTGGTCAATATCCTTTTACTTGCTGTCTCAGCATTTGCTGCCCTCTTTCTTAAAACAGTTCCGTGATGTCACACTCTAGGCTTTCTCTTAGCACTCATTTATTCTTTCTTAATCTCCTTTCAGTCTTATCCCATGCTACTTGGTCAGTATTTTGGGGTGCATTATTTTTTCATTGCTCCCTAGCAAAGCCCCATTACTGCTCCAACATCAATAATCCAGTCTAGCCTCACTCTTTGAAATTGTAAATCTGCATCATTGCTTTGACATCTACTTCAAAGGAACCCCATAGGTACTTAAAATGAGTTTGTAGTCTCCCCCCTTTAAAGAATTTTATTTCCCAGGCTTGCCTAAATTCTCTATCACTGTGAATAAAACCATTATTCAACTAAATATCACAATCCAGCGACAAAGAGTAACCTTGGATAACTCTGTCCATTTAATTTCTAATTCTCCACAATGTACTTTCCATTTTACATCTTAAATATTTCTTAAATTAGTACAAAGATATCTATCTCCAAAGCACTCATTTGGAGCAATCATTAGCTCTCAACTGGTCCACTGTAGCAACATTTTCATCTCCTTCCTTCCAACCCTTTTGTCCCTCCAACTTTTCTTCACTCAACAGTGAGTGTTTTAGTTCTGATAATAATAAAACAACATTTTCTCTTATTATTCACTTAAATAATTACCCATTACTTTTAGGATAATGAACAAACTGACTTTTACAAACCCTGCAACATCTGGGACTGTCTTGTGTTTCCTATTTCCCCTACAACTGGAGAACACGTGGCTCCCTGTACTGCAGCCACACTGGCCTTACATTTCATACAAACTTTCTCACATGCATGTAATACTCTTTTGTCCTCCTTTCACCTCTGCCCTCTGAACTCATTTTTTTTTTTCTTCAGGGAATTCTTCATTAATCCATCTGATGAAGTCATATTTCCTATCATGTATTTTCTAGAACTGTGCAATTGTCTATCACAGCCTTCAGAATCATATAATTGTAGTTTCAGATATTTTTATGTAATTATGTCATTTGTTCCTATTTTCCTTCACTCTATATAGTCTCAAGACCTGGTGTTTCTTATAATGTGAAGTATGGATTTTTAGTGTGTAATATGGTCTCTGGAATTGTAGCCCCAAAAAAACTATTTGTAGAGTTAATCAGTTAAATTCTGTCAATTAAATTCCTCTACAAAATGATTCTAAACTACTTTTCTGGCTTTATATACTACCATTCCTCTACATTTGCTCACTCTAAAATAACACTTTATGACTTGCTCTTTCTGAAGATGTTTCTTACTTTTACACATTTTTCTCAAGATTTCATGCTGTTTTCTCTGATTGCAGTGCTCTCTCATCCAATTCTCCATTTCTCTTTTGAAACAGTACACAAATTTGAAAGCCCACCTTGAAAGTTATCTGATCATTATAATATTTACTTCCTTTTAGTTTCCAGATTAAAAAAAATCTCTTCAAAGTCACTTTTTATTTTTCTCATTTTTAACTTTATTTTTATTGTCTGAAGTGGGTCTCTTGTAGACAGCATATATACGGGTCCTGTTTTTGTATCCATTCAGCCAGTCTATGTCTTTTGGTTGGAGCATTTAATCCATTTACACTTAAGGTAATTATCGATATGTATGTTTCTATTACCATTTTCTTAATTGTTTTGGGTTTGTTATTGTAGGTTTTCCCTCCCCTGCGTTTCCTGCCTAGAGAAGTTCCTTTAGCATTTGTTGTAAAGCTAGTTTGGTGGTGCTGAATTCTCTTAGCTTTTGCTTGTCTGTAAAGGTTTTAGTTTCTCTGTCAAATCTGAATGAGATCCTTGCTGAGTAGAGTAATCTTGGTTGTAGGTTTTTCCCTTTCATCACTTTAAATATGTCCTCCCACTCCCTTCTGGCTTGCAGAGTTTCTGCTGAAAGATTAGCTGTTAACCTTATGGGAATTCCCTTGTATGTTATTTGTTGTTTTCCCCTTGAGGCTTTTAATATTTTTTCTTTGTATTTAATTTTTGATAGTTTAATTAATATGTGTCTTGGCATGTTTCTCCTTGGATTTATCTTGTATGGGACTCTCTGTGCTTCCTGGACTTGAGTGACTACTTCCTTTCCCATATGAGGGAACTATAATCTCTTCAAATATTTTCTCAGTCCCTTCCTTTTTCTCTTCTTCTTGTGGGACCCCTATAATTTGAATGTTGGTGCATTTAAGGTTGTCCCAGATGTCTCTGAGAATGTCCTCAATTCTTTTCATTCTTTTTTCCTCATTCTGCTCTGCAGTAGTTATTTCCACTATTTTATCTTCCAGGTCACTTATCCGTTCTTCTGCCTCAGTTATTCTGCTATTGATTCCTTCTAGAGAATTTTTAATTTCATTTATTGTGTTGTTCATCATTGTTTGTTTGCTCTTTAGTTCTTCTAGGTCCTTGTTAAACGTTTCCTTATTTTCTCCATTCTTTTTCCAAGATTTTGGATCATCTTTACTATCATTACTCTGAATTCTTTTTCAGGTAGACTGCCTATTTCCTCTTCATTTGTTTCGTCTGGTGGGTTTTCCCTTGCTCCTTCATCTCCTGCATATTTCTCTGTCTTCTCATTTTGCTTCACTTACTGTGTTTGGGGTCTCCTTTTCATCGGCTGCT
Organism: Stenella coeruleoalba; assembly: GCF_951394435.1. Taxonomy (NCBI): domain Eukaryota; kingdom Metazoa; phylum Chordata; class Mammalia; order Artiodactyla; family Delphinidae; genus Stenella; species Stenella coeruleoalba. Next base: position 17,578,561 of record NC_137148.1, on the reverse strand, counting down.
GCTTCATAGTTCCCGTTGTTTTTGGTGTCTGCCCTCAGTGTCTAAGGTTGGTTCAGTGGGTTGTGTAGGCTTCCTGGTGGAGAGGACTGGTGCCAGTGTTCTGGTGGATGAGGCTGGATCTTGTCTTTCTGGTGGGTAGGTCTACATCTGGTGGTGTGTTTTGGGTTGTCTGTGAACTTATTATGATTTCAGGTAGCCTCTCTGCTAATGGATGGGGCTGTGTTCCTATCTTGCTAGTTGTTTGGCATAGGGTGTCCAGCACTGTAGCTTTCTGTCATTGAGTGGAGCTGGGTCTTAGCATTGAGATGGAAATCTCTGGGAGAGCTCTCACTGTTTGATATTACATGGAGCTGGGAGGTCTCTGGTGGAGCGATGTCCTGAACTCGGCTCTTCCACCTCAGAGGAACAGGCCTGACACTCGGCCGGAGCACCAAGACCTTGTCAGCCACAATGGCTGATACATACTGCCAAATAAAACTCAGGACCATCAACCAATATGAGAAATCTGAGAACCAGAAGAGATTCATCCAAATTTTTCTGGATTCTCCAAGGAGGTGGATGGGCACCAGAGGCCTCTGCTGGTACCAAGGCTCTGGTTCCCTGTAGTGTTCCAAGGAGGTGGATGGGCACCAGAGGTCTCTGCTGGTACCAAGGCTCTGGTTCCCTGTAGTGTTGAGGCAAAGGACAGAAGTCTGCTTTGGGTCCCTTTGTTGATCACCAAAACAGTCAAAGTAGCCCAAGACTGGAAATAACTGCAAAGCCCATCAAGTAAATGGGAAAGAAACTGGAGCACATCCACCAGTGAGTAGCACTAGGGACTTCCCTGGTGGTCCAGTGGCTAAGACTCTGCTCTCCCAATGCAGGAGGCCCGGGTTCAATCCCTGGTCAGGAAACTAGATCCCACATGCCACAGCCAAGTGTTCACATGCTGCAACCAAAGATCCTGCATGCTGCAACAAAGATCCAGCACATGACAACAAAGATCCCAGGTGCTGCAACTGAGACCCGGCACAGCTGCCAGTGTTGGAGGGTCTCCTGCAGAGGCAGGGGTGGCTGTGGCTCACTGTGAGGACAAGGACACTGGCAGCAGAAGTTCTGGGAAGTACTTCTTGGCATGATCCCTCCCAGAGTCCCTCTTCAAAGGCACTTAAAGTCTACATTGAATTATAGAAACTTGTATACTTTTCATACTTTTGTCCCCAAGGGAATTGTGTACTCCTCCAGTGTGAGGACAGTGTTTCCTTTTGGTTTCTATCCCTGTGACATCTGACTCAGTGCTTTGATGGTTGAAGTCAATTATTATTTTTTTTTTTATTAAGTTGGAATGCCCAAGGTCACAGAGAAAAGGCAAGTATCAAAATCCATGTCACCTCATCCCATTACATGACATAGTTCAACCTTGCATGAAAATTTGTTGGCAATATAATGAACAGACTCTATTATTTAAAATGCAAATTTAAGCAGATGTGAAAATTAGGAGTAGACTGCCATCATAATTTGTTAGTTATTAAAATTTATTTTTCGATTAAATGAAAAAATTCTAAATATGTTGTCATCTATTAGGCTTTGATTTGGCCAGTTGCCTAACACTTCTCTACATGGTTGTAAGCTTAGAATATTACATAAGTCATTCTTTAGTTAGGCTAAATTACTTTAAGTGATGCTACTCTTTAGAATCAAAGACTTAGATTAAACCCTTAAAACATCAATGGAATTTACAGAATTTAAAACATGATAGTTAATGCTTCTCACATTTTAGTTATTGATTTCCATTTTCTATGAATATCAAGATTAATTATTTCTGAAGTTGCCTGGATAAAGATACACATGGTGTTCAATAAATATTGATGTTTATTTTAGAAAGTCAATATCAACTTATAAATTATGTAATTTTCATGATATTTATAACTGAAAAAGTAATTCCTTCTTTCAACTGAACACACACTTAAGAATCCTCTTCTTTGAAAAGATATTTTGGAAAATATAATTTTCTGAAATGAATATACATTGCTTTTATTTATATTTTTTACTTTAACTCTAATACTTTTTTTTTTTTTTTTTTTTTGCGGTACACAGGCCTCTCACCGTTGTGGCCTCTCACCATTGTGGCCTCTCCTGCTGCGGAGCAGAGGTTCCGGACGCGCAGGTTCAGCGGCCATGGTTCACGGGCCCAGTCGCTCCACGGCATGTGGGATCCTCCCGGACCGGGGCACGAACCTGTGTCCCCCACATCGGCAGGTAGACTCGCAACCACTGCGCCACCAGGGAAGCCCTCTAATACTCTTTTGAATCATTAAAATTTTATTATTGGGGAAACGTCTAGGAATTGGCAGAATTGATTCAAATAGAATAACAAAAATGAAATATATAGCAGCTCATACACATAAGGCAAAATATTAGCAGACTGAAAGGTTGGGAAAAGGCAGCAAGGTGAAACATATAATAATACATGGAAAATTTGTTCATGTAACACCCAACTTCCCAGTACGTAGTGAGACAGACACTCCATTGAGAAATAAAGATGTATTTCCCAGGGAGTGAAGGCAAATTCTCTGAGACAAAAATAAAACTGAAAGTGTATGAAGTGTGAACATGAAAATACAGGAGCACTATTATGGACTGAATTGTGTGTCCCCTAAAACTCATATGTTTAAGCAAATGTGATAATAATTAAAGGTGAGACCTTTGGGAGATAACTAGGCTTAGATGAGGTCATGAAGGTGGGGCTTTCATGATGAAATCAGTGCCCTTAGAAGAAGAGATGCCAGAGAACTTGCTTCCTACTCACTCCTCACCACGGGAAGACACACCAAGAAGGCATCATCTGAAAGCCAGGAAGAGAAATCTCACCAGAAACTGACCATGCTGGAAACTTGATCTTGGCATTAGAACCGTGAGGAAATAAATGTTTGTTGTTTAAGCCACCTAGTTTATGCTATTTTATTATGACAGACCAAAATAACTAACATAACTATCAAGAATTACACACAAAACTCAAACATTAATTCTACACCACCAAAGTAGGTTTAGAACCTGGATACTGCTGGAATTTGTCATTATAGGTTGCCTACCCACAGAGAAATAATTTAAATAATATAACCATGATCTTCCAAGAAAAGGCTTTTAAATTCAAAACTAAACCAACTTATTTAGCCTTAGTAACTGAACATCCTTTGCACTCAGGCTAATATTTTGGTTGTGAGTCTCTTCAAGGTTGTATCCCAAAAGTTAAATTTATGTGATGCATTTTACTTACAGCAACATTTATATTTCTTTGAAGCAATGAGATTTAGCCTCATTTCTTACTCCATTGGTAGGAATTTTCAGAGCAAATATGACCAACTAGGCAGTAAAAATACATTGCGAAAATTTCAATATGTTAACTACTTAGATCACCTCATATAGCTGGAAAAGATTATGCCATTCTCTTCCTTTATGTTATACAGACGAGGAACCAGTGGTTCAAAATCATTTATAAATTGATTTATAGATCCAGGAGAGGTAACCTGGTATTCTTACACTACACTGTGTCTTTGTAGTATTTGTTATGTATTATTTTATGCACTTTAAAAATTTCTAAATCATTGCTAACTTAAAAGTGTATATGAAACAACTATATAGTCTTTTGCAAATGCAAACAAAAGCTAAGTTTATTCATTTGAACATAAAAATGTAGACTATTTTACAAATAAACAAAAGTACTACTCTATTTTTTTTGGTATTCTGTTGTTTGAACTAGGCATTTTGCTGATTATCTAACTGACAAGTGACAACATATTTTAATCTAATATCATGATAATACTTGCAAATTCAGTTGAAGCTATGTAAACATTATCCACACAACTACCTACCTACAGATTTGAATTGTATATAATACATAATCTGGCATTTAATAGCACAATCAACACTAATGAAAAGAGTTGCTTATAAAATTTAGGTGCCTGGAACATAGAAGTGATTACGTATATCTTGAAATTAATAAATAAATTAATAAATAAATTAATAATTATTAAATTAATAAATAATATAAATAAAATATTTAATTAATAAATAAAATTAATTAATAAATTAATAAATAAAACATTTTCTCCTTTTAAAATTATTTAATAAATTAAATATTAATAAATAAATTAATAATAAATTATTTTATTAATAATTAATAAATAAAATTAATAAATAAAATATTTTATTAAATAAAATTAATAAATTAATTAATAAATAAAATTATATAAATAAAATAATTTAATAAATAAAATATTTTCTCCTTTTAAAAAATTATTTCGTGCTCAGGAACCAGAATTATGTGTTAATAAAAGATATTTTATTCACATTTTAGTAAATACACAAATGTAAGCATACATTATTCATTTTAATTTGTTTCATTATGAGTGTGTTTATTTGAAATATTATATGTTTCCAGGCATTTGAAATCAATATTTATTAATTAGAGTCTTTACTCATCCATAGGCAATGCATAATGAGTGTGGCTATTTAAAAATAAATGCCAGTGAAAAAAAGAATTCATGCCATAATTATGGCAGAAAAAATATAAGAAAATCTAGGTAATGTAAATTTACGTTTGAATTTTTTTAATTTGTATTTATATCAGTACTTATTATTTCTTATTCAAATATATTTTTGATATTGTTTCTTGATACTTTTATTCACAGAATGTTTCTTCTTGTACGTATCACCCCTGACATAAAACACAAAAACAAAATCTATTCTTGAACTTAATTTTAATACTCTGTAGTCATTACATGAATGTGAGAGCTGGCAAGGAGTTCTAGCAAATAAATAAACATCTCCAAATGTTTCAACACATATAGTCATAAAAATATCGCATTTTAAAATAAAATATATTCTATTACCACAATATGGCAGGGTGGTTAAACAGGCTTCACATATTTAAATCCTAGCTCAACTGCTCATTTGCTTTTTAATATTAAAGAAATTACTAATTATTTCCATTTCTTATTTTACTTATTTAAAAAATAGAGATCATCATAATACCTACTGTATCAGCAAAGGTTGATTGATGAAAATGGAAACGCAGTAATAGTGGGAATGTGATTTACTATAGGAATTAAAGCTTGCACAATTACGAAAAGAGACAGAAAAATGAATGTCCAAACACAGGTAAGAGAGATTCAGCTGCATCACCACCGTGTCAATCTGAGAAGCCAAGCACATATTCAGCTACAGAAGGGCAAGTGCAAGGAGGGAGCTACTAGAATAGGAGTGTCAGCCTATTGCCTCTGTGAATCTACACAAAAAACCCATTGGCAGAAGATCTGGACAATGAATTGAGAGGGCAGTAGGACAAGCTGGAAACTTCTGGGTACTTCAGCATCTAACCACAGCAACATTCACTGAGTGATGGCCAATGCCACACTTCTTCATTCCATACCTTGTGAAAGTTCCTGGCCAACTCTAACCTAAGACTTGACAGGAAATTGGATTTTGGAAAATTTAGTTTCCAGTTTAACATGGTTGACAATAGGATAATGGGACACAACTGTATTGGACCCGTGACGATTACAGGAATCAATACAAAATTTGGTTAAACTCATACACCCGTAAGTCCAAGAAATTAAATGAATAGCAATCACAATAGACATAAAGAAACTCATCATAAGGCTTATCTAGTGGTAAAGATAAACTCTTAAAAGAAACTAGAGAAAAAGACACAATGTGTACAGAGGAAAGAAAATAAGCAAAACAATAAACTTCATATCACAACTCATTCATATCAGATGACAAATGTAAGAAAAACATGTCAGCCAAGGATTCTAAACACAGAGAAAATGTATTGTAATAATAGAGGGGAAATAGTTTTTCAGGCAGAAAAGTTCAGAATCCATTGTCCATGAACCTGCCCCAAAGATATGTAAAAGTAAGTCCTACAGGTAGTATAAAATTACACCAGATAAAAATGAATGAAAAGTGTCAGCAAAAGTAAATGCATGTGTAGGTATAGAAGATAATGCTTTTTATCTTGTTTTAATTATCTTTAAAAGATAATTTACTCTCTAAAGAAAACAATAACAATGCTCTGTGAGATTTGTGTGCAAGTTAAATGTTTACTAATACAATAACAGAAATGGAAATACAGTAATAAAAATTTTTTAAAAAGTGTACTTTTGTACTATTCTTACATTATAAGTTAATAGTACATGTCATCTGAAGGTAGAATGTGTTGTTAAAAAGTATATATTTCAGGGGGGCTTCCCTGGTGGCGCAGTGGTTGAGAGTCCGCCTGCCGATGTAGGGGACGCGGGTTCGTGCCCCGGTCTGGGAAGATCCCACATGCCGCGGAGTGGCTAGGCCCGTGAACCATGGCTGCTGAGCCTGCACGTCCTGAGCCTGTGCTCCACCACGGGAGAGGCCACAACAGTTAGAGGCCCGTGTACCGCAAAAAAAAACCAAAACCAAAACAAAACAAAACAAAACAAAAAAAGTATATATTTCATACCATAGAGTGATCACTGAAAAAGAATAATAGAACAAAAATATATAGCTAGGATGTAATGACATTTAAAAAATCGAGATAAGGCATGAAACATTAAAAAAAAAAAAACCCAACAGAACAGAGAACAGATGGGAAAAGAGAAAACAAACAGCAAGATGTCAGACTTAAACCTGAGCGTCCGGAGCCTGTGCTCCGCAACGGGAGAGGCCACAACAGCAAAAAAAAAAAAAAAAAAAAAAAAAAAGAAAAAAGAAAACATTTTACTGAAGGTCCTAGGCAGTATAAGAAAGATAGACAAGGAAATAAAAATAGACATACTCTAAGGGAAGTAGAAAGTCCATCTTTATTTGCAAAAGGAACTATTGTGTATAGATAAATCCTGAAGAAATAAACAAAATATAATAGATTTATATGTATTTTTAGCATGGCTGTAGGTTAAATGGGAAACATATTTATATATATAATATTTTTATACATCAGCCACAAAGAATCTAAATATGGAATTTTACAAAATAATAGCAAAACAAATGACAAAAGGATTAAAAGAGACAACATAAGTTTGTAAAAGATGAATATAGTTTGAGGGCTTAAATGGCCTGCCTTCAAGAGATATTATAGTCACAATAAACAACACAGGCTAGTATGAGAAGTAAAAAAATCTGTGTGTGTGTGTGTGTGTGTGTGTGTGTGTGTGTTCGTGTATGTGTGTATACACACATATATATCAATTGAGTCAAGAAGAGAGAAGAGAAATAGATGCATACACACAAAATCAATTGAGTTATGAAAAAGTACAAGGCTATTTAAATATGTAAAAGAGAATCTTTGCAGCAAATTCCTCTAGTACAATTGGAAATTCATTACAATGGAAAAATCTATATCTCTCATTCAATTTTGTTATGAACCTAAAACTGCTCTAAAAAATAAAGTTTATTAAAAATAAAAAAGAATATATATTAAAAAAAAACTCCCACCATATATAAAAATTAATTCCAGGTGGATTATAGCCCTAAATGTGGAGACCTAAAATTAAAGATAAAAGTAAACTTGTAGAAATAAATGTTAATGGAAAATATTTGTGATCATCGGTTAGGCAAAGATTTCTTAGATATGACATAACAGCAACAATCATAAGGAGAAAAATTGAAAAATTAATTTTAAATTAAAAATAAAACTTCTGATCACCATAAGACATTTCAAAAAATTTAAAAAGCAAGACTCAGATGGAGAATATACGCAAAATATATTTCTGACAACGACTTTATTGTAGACTATATAAAGAATTCTTATAGATCAAAAATAAGCACACAAACAACCTGATAAAATTAATGGACAACACATAAGCAAACACTTCACCAAATAAGATATGCACATTGCAAAGAAGCATATGAAAAGTTGTTCAACATAATTTTCATCAAGGAAATAGAAATTAAAATCATAATAAGAATTTATTAAAATTCAACAAAATTACTAACATTAAAAAGACTGACAGTACCAAGAATTTTAGAGTATGTAAAACAACTAGAACTTATTGCTGGTGGGAATATAAAATGGTATAGCCACTCTGGAAAAATTTGACAGTTGTTTTATATAGTTAAAGATTCACTTACTATGTTAATCACCATTTCCATTCCTAGCTATTACCCAAGACAAACAGAAATATGGGTCTACACAAAAGCTTGTATATAGATTTATTCATAATAATTCCTGTTTTCAAACATGAAACAACCAATATATTCATCAATACAAGAATGCATAAAGCCATTGTGTTGTATCCATAAAATAGCATATTACTTTGCAATAAAAATTAATGGGCTACTGATTCATGTGACAAGCCTTGTACCTCAAATCATGATGACAAGGTGAAGAAGGCAGGCACAAAAGACTATATACTTTAAGATATTACTTATTTGAAAGTCAAGAAAAAGAAAAATTGTGGAGACAGAAATCAGATTAGTACTTACCAGAGGCTGGACGTTGGGGAGAAAACTGACTGCAAATTGGCCTTTGTGACTTTGAAGTTTGGCTGAAATGTTCTGTATTATTTGGGGGCCAGTTAATAATGGTACATGTGTGTGCACTCACTAAAACTTCCCATCTAACTGATTATGCATATTATTAATATTCAGGCTGTAAAATTAATTAGTTAAAATGATGTAACATTATTTTAGGACATATCTTCCCCCAAGATATGTTTATCTTTGAAATGTTAACTGAGTTCTGTATATAAAAAAACATATTATATACACTGTTGTGACTTGAACTGTGTTCTCCCCAAAAAGATAAATTCAAACCCTATCCTCTGGAACCTGTAAATGTGACCTTATTTTTGGAAATAGGATTCTTGAAGATGTAAACAAATTAAGATGAGGTCATCCTGGATTAGTGTGGTCCTATCCAAAGGCTGGTGTCTTTGACAGAGGACACAGAGACACACGGAGAAATATGATGATGGAAACTGAGTTTAGACTGATACAGTTACAAGCCATAGAATGCCAATAATCATCTGCAACCATGAGAAGCTAGGAGAGACACATAGAACAGATTCTCTCTCAAGCCTCTGGAAGGGAACAACCCTGCTGAATCTTGATTTCAGACTCTAGTCTCCTGAATGGGGACAGAACAACATTTTTGTTATTTTAAGACATCAGGTTTGTGGTAATTTGTTATGGAAGCTCTAGGAAACTATTGCATACACTTATTATCACACCATTGTCATTACTCAAACAATTTTGAGACTTCCCTGAGAAACTGCCTCAGGCAGCATTATGTTCTCAGTAACATTCTCTACACTAGGAATGTCTTTGTGTTTTCATGGTGGATTTGATCTATTAAATAGTTAAAACTGAATATAGTAACTTATACTACTTAAGATTTTTCCTTAAGAAAGTCCTGAAAATATTTTAATAAGAAAAGCTGATACTTATTGAGAGCTTACAATGTGCTGAGCACTATACTTTGCTTTATGTTCAATATCTCACTTAATCTTAATAACAACCTTGTGAAATACATACTTTATTACTGACATTTTACAGAAAAAGGCCAAGAAAATAGGAGATTAGATTAGTGTGCTCAAAGGTAAATAATAGTACACAGTGGACCTGCTAATTTCATTAAAACAATATTTGTTCAGTACCTACTCTATGCCAGGTAATCTTTTGAGGAATAAAACAGTGAATAATAAGAACAAAAATTAGATATAAAATAAATATGGTATGTATAATGTTCTCTACAGTTTAAAAGAATGACTCAAAATAAACTGATTCACATGAAAAAGTTCATTACAAAGACAGGAATATCCTGAAATATTTTTAACTGAAACTTCGTATAAAAATATTTTCCTTTGGAAGAAACAACCATCTTTTCTTTAGACCTGAGCTTTTTAAGTAAAATAAAATTGTTTCATGTTCCACAGTAGATAACTCAAGAGAAATCAGAGAGAAATGACTCCAAGATGTACTTAAATCGCCTGGGGTCTTATCAAGACTGATATTTAATACTAACCTTCTGGGCTGTGCTGTAAGCAATATGGTATGATCATATGGGAATCTGAGCAAATTTCTGTGGAAAATCAATACTGAAATAAAATCGCTGTTGCCTATCTAAGTCTACCCTAAATTAATCTCAAATGATTTTTTGAAAAATGTGAATTTTTAAATTATTTCTGAAAGAACAAGACATATATTAGAACACTGACAACGACTGAAGAATGCACTATTTTAAGTTTAGTTATTATCATAACTTAATCATGTCCTGTACAAGTTTTCAAAAGACTTGCAATAAAATGAAAGAAAAAATGAAAAGTTACAAGTTGAATTCTACAGAAAAATAATTTATATGGTTATTAAAATGAAGATGCTTGCTTATTTAACAGAATGTAGGTATGGGACAATGATTTAAGCAGAATTCTTCCTTACTGCCATAAGAATATTAAGTAATTCAATGTCATGTCCCAATTACACAGATCTATTAGAGCATAAGTTAATAAGGTAAGGCCCAATCAAATATTGGAAGACTCTGTCTACATGCTAAGACTTTACAATTAAATGATTTTAAGTGGGTTATTCTCATAAAGAGTTTTAACTTTTAAATATATATATCTGTTAAGCCTTGTATAGAATGACTTGGAAGGGAGGTAGACAAAAGCCATGAGGATCAGTCAGCAAGAAAATGAAATCATGCAGGTATGAGGTGATAAATTAGGTAGAAATGGGTAAAAGGAGAAATGAATAACTCATACAGCTCTATCAGAGATAGAATTTAATGCTATTGTTTGATGTTATACTAGTCAAAGGAAAAAATAATAATACACATGATTTCTATTAAGATATTTGTAAGGCAGATCCCAGAGGCCTGGGAGATAAAACAGGTAAGACAACCATGCAAATAATGAATTCTAGAACACTTCAAGAAAAAGACTTATAAACTTTGATGCCAAGAAGAATGAGAGATTGAGTTTAGTGGCCCTTGAAGATCAAATTCAAAACATGAGGTAAGAGTTCATGGTCAAAATAAGAGTGGATTTTTGTGGAAAAATGTTTGTTAACATGGCATTTTGCCCCCAAGATCTTCAATTAATGTTATATCTTCATGTCATACAAGAGATTTCAAGGACATGGCCTCAAGGTGACCTGTCAATTTTTAATAGTCTGTGTCTTTCATCCTCTTTAACTCTTAGTATTTCTCTAGGATTAACATAAATGCATAAATATAGAGAAATATGTTCTGGGCTTTGTATATCTACAAAGTAGATATAAAATATATGTAAATTAATATACATATGTATATAATAATGGATGTGCCTGGAATATATAAAGAGCATTCATAAATCAATAAAAAGAAAGATGCCCTAATGGAACAATTGGCAAAAGATTCAAACAAGATATTCACAAAAGATAATGTTCAACTGGGAATAAATCACATGAAAAAGTCCTCTATTTCATTCATCATAAACTGTAAATGCAAATTAAAACAGAAATATAATCTCACCAGCAGGGTAAATAAAAATAATAGACAATTTCATGTTTTGGGAGAACATGGAGCAATTGGAGCTTTCACATACTGTTGTTAAGAATTTAAATTAATGCAATCACTTTACAAAGGTGGTTGGTAGTATTTACTATAGCTAACCTACTTATACTTTGAGCAAGTAACTTCATTTGTTTGTATCTCCCCACCACATATGTTCAGCCAAATATATGAAAAAGACCATTCATAGCAGCAACATTTGTACTAGCTAACATTTGGAAAGGAATCAACTGTCTATTTACAGCAATTAATGAATTGTGATACATTCATAAAATGGACTACTCATTAATGAGATGAATAAACTACAACCAAATGTAGCAATATGGGTGAATGTCATATGCAAAATATTGATGAAAATAAGCTAGACAGACATAGTACATAATAGATGATCCCTTTTCTATTAAGTGCAAAACCAATATATTATTTTAGATGTCAGCATTGTTGTTATTCACTTTGGGGGGAGGGGCAGTTGTAGTCACCAAAGAAAAGAGGTTGTGAAGGAGGATTTGAGGGATCTGATAACACTCTGTTTCTTCCTATAAGAAGAAAAAAAGTGTGTGTTTACTTTCTGTAAATGCATCACTAATACAAATATGATTGTGTACCATTCTGGACTTAGGTTATAAATTTAATAAAATTTTTTGTATTCAAAAATAACTTGGTAAATATGCTGAGAAGCCCTAAGAAGCTAAATAGGATACAGTGGTAAGTCTAGAACTGCTAAGCATAGATTGAAAATATGCATGATTCATTAAAATCCATGAAAAAGTTGCTACTACCTCTGCATATCTAAAAAAATGAAAATATAATTATTAGTTCTCCTTGGAAGAACATTTACAAATTACTATTATTTGAAATAAGTCTGTAGCTGAAAAGATTTTCACTTTCATTATTACAGGTAGCATGACTGCTTTGGAGTTTTTTGCAAAACTATTATAAATATTCAAAGTGATCTGTTTATCAGCCATTTAGTCAAGGATTTTGCCTCTGCAAAGTCAGAAAGGACACTCTCTTCCTTAGTGCCCTAGTACTCTCTCTTATTTAAAACCTACACTATTTCTGTTCTTTAGGGTGAATGCAAAGTTTAATGATCCACACACTCTAACCATCCAGTTTAAAAATAATGAAAAAGACATGCTGTAGGATCTGAAAAAAACTAGGCTAAAGTCTTCTCATAAAGACTTGTAATAACCCCATGTTATCACAGAACAAATATCATTGTACCAACAGACTGTCCTTGAGTCCATGCAATATCTGAGGTTAACTAGAAAATTCTAGGAGAAAAATATGTGAAGTCCCAAAAGAGTCTCTCTGTAAATAGGTGATGACAGTAAAGATGTAGAAATGAAGACTCTAGATGGATCTGTTTGTACATCAGTGTGCCTGTTTGTACATGCCTATAAGAAATGCTTCAGCAGACAATAAAAAGTTCAAAATTTGTTCTTCTTTCTCTTTATAGTGTAGCTCTTTAGAAATATATAACCTGATGGACTTAATCAATAATAGTCACATACTAAATAAAATGGGCTTCTAATTTATCAAATCATTATTTTTTACCATGAAACTGAGTCAAACATCTATACTTTTAAAGGACTATGAGAGTTAGAATGAGAAAAAAAATGTGGCTAACGTGCCCATTAGTAAAAGTGCAAACCAGGCAAATGTTATATGCTAACACTTCATTTCTTTCCAAAATTATGTTTTAAAATTGAAGAGTGAGATTTATCTTTTATTTTTTGCATAAAACATGGAAAGCAGCAACAAACAAACAAAAAAACAACTTTATTATCACCTTAAAAATGAGAACAGGCCTGCTCTTCAATAAAATGGTAAGATCAAAAGGCTATCTAATTAAAAAAAAAATTCCAATGGGTGACATGCATTTCTGAGAAAGGATAAGACACATAAAGTGTTTCATCTAAGACATAACAATGGGAAATAGACTTAGCTACTATAAAATTAAGTTGGATCAAAACAGCTTAAATTTGATGACTTATTAAATGCCAAGTAAGGGCTAGCATGCTAACTTGGAATCCCTGAAAGCCCCAGACATAAGAGACTGCCTTCCCTCGTCAACCCTTTTCATAGGTCAATTGCTCACGAGAGGGACTGAGAACAGGGAAGGTAGACATACCAACTTCACAGGATGCATGGCTTGCTGATGTTTGGGGCTGAAGAAGGAGAGCCTAAAGCAACCTGCCTGTTCACCAAACCTGCATGACTGCAAGGTAAGGATTGGCCGCCCTGAGCAGTGTGCAGGAAAACCATCCACACTCAACCTGGATCTTGATGTGATGAAAGATGCAGCTCTCTGCTACTGGGGAAAGGAAAGAAATTGAACACCATCTGCCCCAGATCTTTCACTGCCTGAAGCAGAAAATAACTGTCACTGGGGGAAAGACAGAATATGACCAATATTCCCCAACCCCATACATCAATACAAGGCCAAGACTGACTACCACTGGGAGGGGGCCAGAAAGACTCTGCCCTAAAAGACTTTGACCTAAAAGGCAAAGCTCTCTGATGCTATGGGAGGTACAGAACACTTACCTACCATAGCCTCTTTAAATTCATGGCATTAAGCCATCAGCCCCTAAAGGCTGAGCAGGACACACACCCATCTCTGACAGTGCATCAGTATGAGGCAAACACTTGCTACAGTTGAGAGAGTACCAGGAAATCTCTTTGGGTTCAGGACTTTGTACTGAATAGGAGGAAGTGGTTGTTTGCTGTGGAAGAGTAGGAATGCTGAGAAAGCCTAAGACATAAGGCTCAAGGAAACAGGGCCCGTTTCAGGTTGCACTGGTAGCAGGGAAACTGAAAAATATTTTCCCCACTGGATAAGTCTTACATTGGGTAGCAAGCAATGCCCTACTGCTGAGAGAGGAGCAAAGCACAGGGAGAAACCCATCTTTAGTAAAGTCTTCCTGGGCCAGCTGAAAGCAGAAGGTAGAACCATAACACCCACAGAGATAGCCTCAATCATTCCAGGCCTCACGCTAAGCAAAAAGCAGCAGCTGTCTATCACTAGAGGATTTTCACATTCATGGGGTACTGAATATAAATAAATAAGCAAGAGTCCCTAACCCCACTCAACTACAAGCTAGATTGACATGGTATATTCAGAACAGACAAAACAAAGGAAATAATTTTGAACTTGAAGATGTGACAATAGAAATTCTCTTACCTCGAGCACAAAAATAAGACAGAGAAAAAATGGAATAAATAATTGAAAACCATGGGACAATATGAAAACATTCAAATATACAAGTACTGGAAACCCAGGAGGAGAAGAAGGAAAGAGAGAAATGGTCACAAGAAATATTTTAAGAGATTAAGGTTGAGAATTTTTTAAATGTTTAAAAACAAACAAACAAAACCTCCCACAGATCAAAGAAGTTCAAAGAAACCTGAAGTGTGATAAATGCAAATAAAAACACAGCCAAGTACCTCATACTAAAACTACTGAAAACAGGCTTCCCTGGTGGTGCAGTGGTTGAGAGTCCGCCTGCCGATGCAGGGGATACGAGTTCGTGCCCCGGTCTGGGAAGATCCCACGTGCCGTGGAGCGGCTGGGCCCATGAGCCATGGCCGCTGAGCCTGAGCATCCAGAGCCTGTGCTCCGCAAAGGGAGAGGCCACAGCAGTGAGAGGCCCGTGTACCGAAAAAAAAAAAAAAAAAAAAAAAAAACTATGGTAAAATGGATTCTAAGTCGCTAATGATTTCAGAAGTTATTCTGATGGTGCAAGTCAGTAAGTAGGTTCTGAACACCACCAAAAAGGTGAATTACCTTCAGAATTACAAAAGATTTTTGACAAAGAAATGCTGGATGTTAGTTAAAGATAAAAAAAAGAAAAATGAACTATGTATGTCAATGAAGACTGTATTCCAGCCCTTCTCAGGGCAGGATCACAGACTGGGAAGTGCTACACCAAAATTTTTCTCTAAAGCAAAGAGTATTGAGGATGAGAATAAAGACACTCTGCCTGTTGTCTAATAATCTGGAACATTTCACTAAAATACAGATCTGGTTAGCCAAATGGAAAAAGATCTTCCAGAAATTTTATATTTCCTGTAGGCATTAATAGCTATTCATTTCCCTCTGAACACTGCTTGAGCTGCATGTCACAGGTTTTGGGTAAGCCACATCAAAGACTTCATTGGAAAATACCAAGGGTCTCAAAGAAGTCCTCCCTTTCCCTGGCAGTGCCACTTCCTTTTCTCAAATTGCTAGATGAAACAGTCACACTGGAAGAAGCAGATTTGTACAATGTTGCAATCATTGAGAGACTCCAAAAAAGAGCTGAACATTTTAGAGAACTTTCATAGCATTGATTTTTAATGGACTAAGTGGGAAATTTGGAGAGGAATAATGATTGTAAGTAAACATGCAGACCAAAATGCATTAAGGAAAAGTTATATTCACTGGACCTTTGATCCAGGTCGTATTTTACTGTCCTCTGATGAGAGTTCTAAAAATAAGTACAAGTTAGCAAAGTTAACTATGACTGGAGCTATGTTCCTGAAATTCAATGCATTTTTCCACATTTTCAAATATCATTTAATCAACATAAGGTACATTTTAGTAGCTATATAATTAAGAATTTTAACATCATATAAATAAGCAAATATGTTTGCATTATGACTCATTTAAAGGCATATCCATTACTTTCCCAAACAGCAGTGATTTTTTAAAATGTTAGCTGTCTCAGATTTAAAAAGAGCAGTGAATTAAAAAAAAAAAAGTGCATTGCACGTTAAAAGCATCAATGTCATTATTTTATAACTGAGATATAATCAAAAGACTACAAGACTCTCTTTTCACCTTAACTATGACTAAACTTCACAGTGTGTTCAGTTTTCATTCTGTAACATCAAGATATACTCAAATATTAATTTGGCAACTGTATCTAGGATGTATATATATTTAAGAATAAAATTTTGTAGCTTATTAAAATGTCAAAAATAATAAAAGAACATAAGTATATTAGTTTATTATATAAAATGCCCTGCACTGGATGACTTAAACCATAGCAATTTATATTCTCACAGTTCTGGAGACTGGAAGTTCAAGATGAAGGTGCAAGCAGGGGAGATGGTTCCTCCCATGGCCTTTCTCCTTGGCCTGCACATGGGCATCTCTTTGCTGTGCTTTCATATGGCCTTTATCCTGCGTGTGTACATCCCTGGTATCTCCTCCTTTTATTATAAGAACACTGATCATCATAGATTAAACTCCCACCCTTATGACATCATTGAACCCTAATTACTACTTTAAAGGCTTTATATAAAAATACAATCATATTGGGGATTAGAGCTTAAACTTATGAGTTTTGGGGGGACACAATTCAGATTATAGTAGAGGTTTTACAGCATATATAGAGGTAAAATAAACAACAACAAAAGTTGAAAGGTAATTTTGAAACATATGATAGATAAAATTTTATGAAACATTAAAATAGTTTAAACAGAATGTTCAAAGTTAAAGATCAATATTGCATTTTTAATGCAAAACATATACACACACATGCATACATGACAATAACAACAAAGATGTAACAAGATAAAATAAATTTTTTAAAATATTTGAGTCACCCACAATTTAAGGAGAGAACAATAGACGAACAAGGATGAGACAATCAAAATCACATAGCAGTATATTAGACTTGAATGCACACATATGAATAATTTACATTACATGTAAATAGACTAAGCACTTCAATTAACAGGGAGGCATTATAAGACTGGATAAAAATAGCAAGATTCAACCATATGCCACTTATAAGAAACTTGCTGTAAATATAAAAACACAAACAGGTTGAAAATGAGAGAACGGACCTAATTTATTATTCATCCATTATGCATGAGAAAGGGACATATATCTACCATGCATTCATTAATCATAAGAAAGCCATTGTTGATGCTCTTAAATGAGGAAAAATTTAATTCAAGGTTATAAGGTAGGGCCATAAGCTTAAAGGGGTCAGTTAATTAAGAAGATATCATCCTAAATGTGAATGCATCCTATAACAAAGCTCCCAGTACAAAAAGAAGTTAGAGAAAGAACAAATACTAAAGAAGAAGGAGAAAAATAAATACCAGTAAAAATCAATGAAATAGAAAACAAACAAAAAAGAGAAAATCAGTAAATGAGAGAATGACTAAAGTGAGAAGTTGTTTCTCCAGAAATATCTATAAAATTCATGAACCCCTAGCAAAATAATGAAGAAAAAAGGAAACAGAAAAAAAAAAACAGATTACGAATGTCAAGAATTAAAGCAAAACGACCTACTACATATCTCATAGACGTTAAAATAACAAGTGGTATGTTGAAGAATTCTATGCCAATAAATTTGAAATCCAAATGGAAAAAAAAAAAAGTACTCTAAAAGACACACATAACCAACACCTATTCAAGAAGAGTGGCTAACCTAAATATTTGTATGTCTATGTGAATATTTAGTTCATAAATATCTTCCCACAATATAGCACCAATTCTAGATTGCTCCACTGATGAATTAAATTAGGCATTTAAAGAAGAAAGAATAGCAATTTTTGTAAGGTTTTTCATAAAGTAGAGAAAGAGTAAAGGTTTCTCAACTCATTTGGTGAGGCCACTACAACCCTGATAGCAAAACCAGACAATGGTATTGCCAAAAAAATTGCATAGTATGTTTTATGAAAACAGATGCAAAAGTTATTAAAGTATTAGTGAATCAAATCCATCATTCTAGGAAAAGGAAAACACAGTATTATCATATGAGGTGTATAACAAGGATGAAAGAATAGATTATCATTCAAAAATTACTGTTTCATACCATTATCAGATTGAGTGAATATTATTTACTTCAATAGAGGCAAGGAAAGTATTGACAAGGTAAAATACACATTTTTCATTAAATATCTCAGCAAATTATGAATGGAAGGAGGTTTCCTCACCCTGATAAAGGACACCAATGAAAAGCTCACAGCTAATATTTTAATGTTAAGCTGGGAAACTAAAGTAAATCCACATCAGTTTAAGGAGAACTGACCTCTTACTGGTATATTTCTACAGTTTTTTAAATCTTCTTCAATTTATAACATCAAAGCTTTATAGCTTAGAGTCTATAAAATCTTGCACTGTTAAATTTGTACTTTGGTATTTGATAATTTTTGATGCTGTTTTAAATGTCAGTTTTAGTATTTCATTAATATACATAAATACAATTTATTTTTAATAGTAACTGTATCCTGAAACATTGCTATATCCACTTTTTATATTTTATTACTTTTCTTGTAAATTCTTCAGTTTTCCATGAATACATAATCTTCTCAGAATTCAGAGCTTTGTTTCTTCTTCCTAATAGCTATGCCTTTTATTTCTTTTTTTATCTTAATGAAGTGACTAATATACATCTAGTATAAAATTAATAAAGTTGAAGTGAATTGATTAGGAAAGACTGTGAGGGAAATTTCTGGGGTAGTGAAAGCCATCAGTATTCTGTGTCTTGATATGCATTCATGAAAACTGACTGAACAGTACTTAATAGTTGAACATTTCACCTTATATAAATTATACTTTGATTTTTTTAAGTCAGCAATATGAAAAGGCATAAGTGAATAGAACACAGAAATTTAATTTTTGAATATTCATTTGTATTTTTTAATTTGATACTATTTGCAAACTACATCATAGATCTATTTCTTTTAAATGTAATTGAACACTTACTGCTGTGGTTGATTGCATCATTGGTCCCAAATCTTCACTTCTCTGTATTCATGACCTCTGCCATGTAACCTTGTAGTGTTCGTACACTCTGATTCTACACTTGTTTATGTGCATTAATTTGGCCAGTAGAGGAAGGTGGAAGTTACATGGTACTAGTTCTACGCCTAGGCCTCAAGAGGATCTGTGTGTTTGCACTTGTTGTAGTTCTTCTTTGTATTCCCATCAGAACTTGTATGTGCTATCCTGTTGGAGGATGAGGAGCTTGTAGAGCAGATCTGATCCTACTAAGCCATTGCTGTCAAGACCAGCCTAGATTGGCTGAGAAGCAGCCAGCCCCCCAAAATATCCATGAGTGGTTCAAGATCATGTGAATCACCTAGGTGCCCTCAACTGAATCTACATATCATAACAGCAAATGCTTATTATTTTGGTGGTTGGTATACGTATTATCATGTCATTAAATAAGTGAAACACTGGTAATTTATTTTCTTGATTACAAGTAGCTTTTCTTTCCCTACATGATATTGGCTTTCAGAATATTAATGAAAAATATATTTGAATTATATGGCTATTCATGCTGCTAACATCTCACATACCTAGCAACTAAAGAACAGAAAAAAATATATTCTTAAAAAAATTAGACATGATGAAGAGCGGCCCCCGCTTGCCGCAACTAGAGAAAGCCCTCGTACAGAAATGAAGACCCAACACAGCCAAAAATAAATATAAAAATAAATTAATTAATTAAAAAAAATTAGGAAACAGTGCATAAATATAAACATTAAACATTTAGGACTTGCAACAAAACATTAAGAGGCTGAGAAATAATGTTTTACATTTTCATTTGGTTTTATATCTCTATTTTCTATTTTATAATATTACAACTAAGCAGTATATTATTTGGATTTTTATTCCATTCAGCTATATAAAATTCCTAATTCTAGAATAACGTAATTAAAATATGTTGCTCTGAGTGTCAGACAAGCTCAGCAGAAACTGAATCCTTTGCCTGCCTACTGTAGAAAAAGACTTATCTATGAATTTGGCACTGGCCTCAAGAGTAGAAAAGCACAGGTTTACTAAATGCAAGACAATCCCTGGTTCAGGTAAGGACAGGAAGGGAAACAGAAAGAAACAGAAAAAAATATATTTAAAGATCTATTAACTAGAGCAGCGGTCCCCAATGTTTTTGGCACCAGGGACTGGTTTCCTGGAAGACAGTTTTTCCACAGATCGGGGGGACGGGGGCGAGGATGATCAGGCAGTAATGAGAGAGAGGGGGAGCGGCAGATGAAGCTTCACTTACTTGTCTACCACTCACCTCCTGCTGTGTGGCCTGGTTCCTAACAGGTCACGGACTGGTACTGGTAGGTGGCTTGGAGGTTGGGCACCCCTGAACTAGATGATTCTAGGACGTCTTGTAAGACCATTTTTTAAAAGTCACTAAAAAACTACTTGTGATTCAATGTGAATTGTGATATACATCTAAACATTACATTGAAACCCCCAAATTACCTGGCATAAATAATAGAAAGTGTTTAAATGTCCAACGATGTTGAGTAAGGAAAAAATGCTTTAAAATCTTATATTTAAATATAGTATCTATTTTATTAAGAAACCTTATATCATAATTGGCAATAAAGTTAAAAATTTTACAATAATTTTATCAATCTATTGCCAAATTCTACCTTTTTCAGGAAAGTTTACATATCTGTGTTCCATTTCATTTCATAGACTTGCTTATCATTTTTTTATTCAACAAACTGTTGAGCATCTGTTACATATGTGGCACCAATGCGATGTATGAGCTGTCAATTAAAAATATAAATGGTTTCTGAATTAATCATGATTAAAATCTGTTTTTAAAAGGTGAGTGTATTTTGGGAGGAGTTATAATAATGTTACATACCTTTCAAGTAGAATAACATTAATATGTAAAATCGTATTAATCCTCCACAGAAACTCTATTCAAATGTCTAAGAATCTAATATCTTAAATTGAGAAACTGGTTTATTCTGTTAGTGGTCTATTATATATTTAATACCTTTTCACCGTATCATAAAAGAATAATGTATACTAATGATTCCTACTGAACCAGAATTCTTCTAAATGGATTAATATATTTGAATACTTGAAAATGGCAAAATACTTTCTCTCATAGGGATTTACTATTACTAATACTATGTACATATACACAAGTGATTTTGGCTGTGTTCCATGAAAACTCTTAAAAACACAGTCCATAGGCATGGCATATTTGGCCAGTAGGCTGAAATTTGTGGGCCACTGATCTAGAGTATATTACATCCAATATTTTAAACACAGTTCTTACATATTAATACTTTTACATAATCCAATTAAAGTGAAGTACTGAAGAAATGAAATTAAAAATATTAAATACAAACACAGGTTTTTATTTTCAGGATCATCAGAAAACTCTCTCAATTAGATATTAACATATAGAAATGCTCACTTTCAATCTCACGCTATCTAGGCAGAGCAGTGACGGTCATTGGACCAGCATGATCTGTGGTCCACACTTGAGAACCTCTGCTCAGAGCAAAAGGCAGTGCCTTGCATCTCTCTAAATGAAGTCCATTGCTTCTAGATGACATTGGACGAGTACTCTTCACATCCTAGCTTGTTAGTTTTTTGTCTTTTCACATATATTTTTTAATGAAATACACTTACAAACATATGTTCAGCTCATTTAAAGGTAGTGAGTGTTCTTTGATGTACTGATATGTAAAGTTATTAAAAAACATCTTTGACCAGAAACTGTAGTTTATCTCTGTCATTCATGTATTCACCATAAGCTATACTTTCTTTGTTTTTAAGCTTAGATTGATACCACCATTCCTCTTGGCTATCTCTAAACATGTTTTCACTACTTTATACCTATTGTTTAGCTTTTTCCCCAGCACACGGTAGAAACACAAAAGCAACTACTGAACATAATCGTTAACCAATTGGACGTTACATTTTTTTTCTTAAAAGTTATGTTAATGTTATAGGTGAATATATACTTTTTGAAAATCTAAGTATAAAGAATAAAACATTAAAATTTCACTTGATATTCCTTTCTATCTCTGTATAATTATATTTGACCTTTGTGCTTACCATTACAGAGTTGGTTGATTGGCTAACTTCTATTATTTTCTTCCTTTTGACCTTCAAAAACTAGACAGCCTGATTAGTGATAGCTGGAAAGATGCAATCTCTGCAATTATTTTTTTAAATCAACTCATGAGCAATATTTAATTTATTTGTATGGTAGTATCTGGTTCCTTGTCTGAATTGAGTAATTATGAAATATGCTTTGTTCTAGGCAGAATTAATAGAAATTACTTATGATGGTAGAATGAGCAAAATGCACTAAAAGGGAAAGAAAAGTACAAAATCAATTTATCTGAAAGAATAAAGACTATATTTAAATTTAACCTCATTTTCCATTATATAAATCTTTGATTACTTGAAATATGAAATTTATAATTATGAAGACAAATTGTTTTAAATAATAATTAGAGGCAAGAGTTTTCTGAAAAGCTTTAAGGTCAATAAAATGACCACAGAAAGGTAATCAGTGAGTTGTAAAAGGGTTAAAAAAGAGTATACAATTACAAGAGACTGAGGTTATAGAAGTTTTAGTAAGCATATTATAGAAAAAAATTGAGCAATTTACATTAAATAAAATTAAAGTAAAACATTTTATATAATTAAATTTAAAAGAGAATTACTGATGTGAACTCATTCTATTAAAAAATAAATTATTTTTGGCTTTGTAAATAACCTCAGTGGCCTAGAGATTGGGCCAGCCTACCAAGTGCCAGTACTGTGGAATGATAATAAATGCATTCTAGTACCCATATTTTCACCAGTAATACTATTTCTCATTAACAATATCTAAATCTCCTTTGACAGTGCTGCTTCCATGAACTGGGATGCAAAAAACTCACTTTCCTTAGTATTTTTATAGGGAATATCACTAAAAAGTCAAGTATTGAAAATTCTATTATCTAGTCAATGAAGACATGAAGAAATTAAGTCAAGAAAAGGAGCTCATAATTAAAATAAAATAAATATATATTCTGAAATTAAACTTCTAAAATTTCTATCTTGTACCTAATATTCTGTGAGTTTCTTCAACTTCTGTTTGTGAATATGTGTGCAGATAATGAACTAAGCATATATCCAAAAAAAGGCAATCGTATAATTCACTGAGTTGTAAAAAAAAACCCACAATACTAATATATTTTGAATAACTTGTTCTTTTATGATTACATGTTCTTTTATGATTAAGAAAACAAACAATATTATTATTAAAAGCTAATCATATAATTAATCAAGATTTGGAAAACTACCTTTAAATAGGAGTCACAGAACCATTCTTGATTAACACTTTAATAGTTTACTGAAATTTCATATTCATATTTATTACCTTTCATAGATGTAACACTTGGCTAGGGAATTTGGAGAATTTTAATGTACAAAATACTATTTTATGGTGACAAGAGACTGACGATATAATAAAGAAGAGAATATATTATAATGCTGAATTTTTTTCTAAGGAGATTTTTTTTTCTACATAGAAAATCTTCATGCAGAGACTGGCACCAAACTGGCCTTAACAATATGGGAAACCATACAGGAAATGATGGTGAACTTAGTTCCTGCTATCAGGAAGCTTACAGAATCTCTGCTGTTCCTGCCCCCTTTTCTTAACCCTATAATGGCATGTATAAATGTTCCATTACATCACTTTCAAAAAAAAAAAAAATGGGAAACCAAGGATGAGACTTGAACCAGAAAGGAAAAGAGAAGGAAGAGCATGAGCTCTTCCTGGTTAGATAATATTGTTAGAACAATTATCTTCAAAGTTCAAGAAACAATATTTTTTTTTAGAAAAGCACGAAAGAGGAAATAAAAGATTTGAGGTTAAGAAATGCATTCTCCAATTAGAAAAGAATCTCTAGGCAATGCAGTGCAGTGTTTTATCTTCCCATCGTTTTTGCTTTCATTAATGAGGATACCATTATAGTAAATTGCCACTTATACAACAAATTATTTACAAAATTTTATAACAGTCTATGAATATGTTAATAACATAATATTTTAAAATAATTAAAGAAAAATATCCAAGGTAGAGGAATCCAAGGATCAATTCATCCCCACTCCTAATTCATCTCCATATAAAAAAGTACCTAAACTCTTTTTCCTGTGCTTCTCATATACCCATCCATAACTTTAAATTATATGCCTATACTGCAATAATAAATTATCATTTTAAACACCTATTAATTTCCTATTGTAAGAGATGACGATTTATTTCTCTTACCACGTCATACCATTTTCCCCCTCCTTACATCTGCAATTATTGTTAAATCACCACTGGGTTAAATCAATATGCAGGGCTTATTTTGATTTTAGGTACATATATTTACACTTTTGAGCTGCTCAGTGTATTATTGTTAAATTATCTTTCATGCACAACTTGTTATATATATATATATATATATATATATCTTTACGTATAGTTTTGCTCTATTTCCAAGAGAATTCTCTCTACATCTTCTTCAACCTCTCAGTCAAATTTCCACACTAACTTGTTGTACTACCTGTGATTTCAGTTTATTTTCTGGAGAAAAAATGTTTAATGCTGCAATCTTTTCTCCTCACTCTAAGAGCCTAAGAGTGAGTTGCTTGGAAGGAAATGCCTGTTCCAGCATCCTGGGCATTTTCTTACTTTCCCAGATCTGCTGAGCATCTTCCTTTGAAGAGGCTGCTCTATCTTCTTTCACTTTTTATTCTTTCATTTTAATTAGTTTAGCTTCCTAAGAAAGAGTACATGAGAGATTTTTGTGTTTTGTGTGTGTTTTATTTTGTTTGTTGAAATATCTATACCTGAAATCTCTTTATTTTGTTATCCAATTTGTTTGATCAGTTGCCTGAGTATAGGATTCTAGATTGAAATTATTTTTCTGGGACATTAAAGAGAGTTGATGCCCTTTAAAGTTAAAATCACCTCATTATTCATGCTAGTATATCTTCTTTCCCTGTTATTCTTTTTTGGGGGACATCCAAATGTCCCCCAACCAATGAATGGAGAAACAAAATATAATATATCCAATAAATGGAATATTATTATATTGCTCTTCCCTTGTCCTTCTACTCTTTCTTCTTTTACTGATATCTCTATCAATTATTTAAATCAGTGTTTGCAGTTGTAAGCTCAGCATACATAATGGCTCATCCAGCACAATTTAAGTGGTCATTAGTGATAACGTGAGGACATTTGCTACTAACTGATATATGAATACGAGACAATCATACCATAATGTTATATAATTTCATATTTACTAGGATAGCTTTAATCAAAGTGACAGATAACATGCGTTGGTGAGAATGTGAGAAACTAGAATCCTCATATTTGACTAGTAGAAATGTAAAATGGTAAAGCCACTTTAGAAAAGTCTGGCAGTTTCTCAAAAGATTAAACATAGAATTGCTACATGACTTCATAATTCCTCTCCTAGAAATAAACCAGAGAAATAAAACACATGCACACAAAGTTTATAGAAGCATTATTTATAACAGCCAAAAAATGGAAACAAGCCAAATGTCCGTCAACTGATGAATGGATAAATAACTTTTGGTATCTCCATACAATGCAACATTATTTGTTAATTTAAAGGAATGTAATACTGATACATGCAAGAATATGAATGAACATTGAAAACATTATGCTAAGTGAGAAGAGTCAGTTGCAAAAGATCACATATTGTATGATGTCATTTATATGTAATGTCCACACTGACAAATCTATAGAGACAGAGAGTAGATTGGTATTTGCCTAGGACTGGCACTGGGGTGGAGGGTGACAGCTAATTGGTCAGGAGTTTCCTTTTGTGGTAATAAAAATGTTCTAAAATTGATAGTGGTGATGATTGCAAGACTGTGAATATACTAAAAACACTGAATTATATACTTTGATAAATGAATTCTATGGTATGTGAACTAAATTTCAATCATATATATATATGGTTGAATTCCTAAAATATATCTGAAAATAATTATTTGTTTGAGACACACTCAAACTGACTTGAAAATAACAGCTTTCTGTAATCTTGTGTGACTTTTTCTGAATTTAATAAATTATTTTACCTTGGATAAAAAGCAGTAAGTGTACCAGAAATGACTTGTTATATTTGTGTATAATAAGCCAAATTAATAAGCTCACTTTTATACTCAAACATATGCCAGATCTGACCTTTCCTTCTGAGTTGCCAATTTAAGAAAAAAATAGCATTTTATTACTGGAATTCCTTGCAGTAATTGGACCAAACTTCTCATCTTGATTCTACCTAGAAATGATATGTCACTGAATCTTCATACCTTGAACACTGTCTGTGATAAAAGTGACTCATATGAACCACTGTACAGCAATTTTTACATTTAAATAATTTATGAAAATGCCAGTGGGCTTCTATTCCAAACTGTAGTTGTCAGCACCAGAAAATAATTATAATGTGTTGAAAGATAATGAGCCACAGGAACATTTAAGAAACTTTTAAATTAGCATAGTTAAAACAATTTCATTCAAAGCCCAGTTAGAATTTAAGAACATTGTTCTAACTTGATTGTGCTATGATTGTAGTGCTTTCATCATTCAGTGTAGATTAACATAATTTTGACATTTCATCATAATAATTGTGAGCTACATTCTTTCATAAATCACAGAAGCACCTGTTTCCTCCTTCTATCTATAAAGAAAACAAATTAACTAGTTTGAACCAAGTGAAAAACATCCATTTCCGTCTCTTATAATCTTAGAAACTGGATTTATTTCTCAAAGTGAAATTATTAGGGCCATAATGAATAAATTGGTAATGATAATGACCATTGTACAATATTAAAAGGACTTCTTCACTTTTTTTTTTTTTACAGTATATTTGCTTTACAATGTTGTGCTAGTTTCTGCCATACAGCGAAGTGAATCAGCTATATGTGTACATATATCTCCTCCCTCTTGGACCTCCTTTGCACACTCCCCTCCCCCCCAGCATACCACCCATCTAGGTCATCACAGAGCATCGAGCTGAGCTCCCTGTGCTATATAGCAGCTTCCCACTAGCTATCTAATATTTTACACATGGTAGTTTTTTAATGTGGTGTGTAAATAACTCAGCCTAGATATTTTGTAATTTTGGTTGAACAATTTATATATACATAAATTTTAACATTTTAAAGTAAAATTTACCCTAAATTTTATAATAATGTTTATAATAATGTACATGAGAATTACCTTCTATACAATTTCATAATGATTATGAGAATACAAGTGGTCCTATTCCATGGAATCTGCTTGTGAGATTAAAAAAAAAATGTGGGAGGGGAGTGTTATAGGCTGAATTTCCCTCTCCCCAAGAGGTGATTAACTTAAAATGAGGTTACTTGGGTGGGCTCTAATCTATTATGACTGTTGTCCTTATAAAAAGAGGATGTTAGCACACATACAGAAACGTGAAAGATACACACACAGAAACGATCATGTGAGGACACTATGGGAAGGTGGCCATCAGCAAGCCAAGGAGAGAGACTTCAGAAGAAACCAAACCTGCCAACACCTTGATCTTGGATTTCTAGCCTCCAGAACTATGAGGAAAAGAAAATATATATGTGTGTTGTTTAAGCCATCTAGCTGTGGTATTTTGCTGTAGCAGCCCGAGGAGATTAATATAGGAGATGTTTGCCAAGAAGTCAAAGCATGATTCTGTCAGGTTTAAATACTTAATGATCTAGTGCATTTGCTTGTGTATAAGAGAGAATGGTGTTTAAATTTCTTGCTTAAAATGGCATATATTTTCAACATTTTACATATACTCATCAAATACTGTACATGTTTAAGATGCTGACTATTGACACTCAGTGTCTATTCCCACTTCTTCCTAAGATCACTCCTGTATCATTGAGAACAGAAGATTAAATCTACATTTTACAGACTTGCATGTAACCAGAGGACTGGGCATAATTTAGACTCTGTCTTCTTGATTCAGTTGTGTGAAATGCATAAGGCAGAAGGACAGAGGAGGCAACATTTCAACAGCAGTGCAAATTTACAGGTAATCTTTAGCAGATTACAGTTTCAGCAGGCAAAGCCTATGTCTGCTAGACTAAGCACAAGCTTCTTGAGTGTGGGTAGGTCTATGCCTATAGTAGTAGTATCAGTGACAATAGGAACTTCTTGGCTCATGCCATGGCAGCAATGCTTGTTTTTCCTGCACAGGTGGGGTTTCATGTATGGGCCTTACTGTTTCTTTTGGAATTTCCAAGGTAAAGAATTTAGGAAATCATTTTTCTACTGCATGCCACAGCATCCCCTTCAAAATAAAGAGTAAATAATTGCATTTTAGAGCTTCTACAGCTAGGAAAGAAGAATAATTCCTGGTAGGACTTTAGGTTTTGGAAGCATCGTATTTCCAGCTTGACAATACTGTTCCAACCAATGTAGCATTTGACACAAAAAGCTTCTAGTTTTAAAGCCTGTGGCCAAAGAACTTATATCTGACTTGCAATATAAGCAGGCCTGCTGTTTAGACCATATGATCTAACAGACCCTAGGATTCTAGAGGTGTCTGTCATAAAGACAACGGGTGGGTCATCTGTAAACCCAATAAAAAAAAAATGCAGTGCATATTCCCAGTGTTTCAGAGCAAGAGCATTCTATCTACACCTGAGTGGCCAACACCATTCATAACATAGCTACTGGACCCTGTTGAAAACCTGAGTGCCAAACCATGGAATATCAAGACACCATGTAGCCAAAACTTCCCATTATGTAATTATTATCAAGCCACCAAAAGTGGAAAATGACTGTATTAGTGAGAACTAAAGAGTCCCCCAGCAGTGATGAAGGGAAATCCTTCCAGGAGCCAAATCTTAGTAACTTGTACTTTTTCATTTACATTATGTGGAAAGATAAGTTGAATGAGTTAAACGTTTACATGAGTTCATGATGGTAGCAGAGAGCATGTCTAGTTGGTCAGGTACCTAGGAGTAGAAATTTTGGAAATTTGGTGAAAAGTTGTTCTGGAGAAGCATGTGGGTGATGCAATGGGAATAGGCAAAAAATGTGAGAATGTTCACATTATATATTAATGTCCATCAGAGATCATCATCTGTGGAAGAGGTAATAAACAACCCAGTGGACAGTTTGACTCAGACAGTAGATTTCAGTCAGCCCCTAGTCTCCAACACACCATTGCTTTCACTATGAAATAGAGATGCCAAAAATCTGACCTATCTACAATAGAGATGAAAGCTGAGCTTCTGATATAGAATCATTTAAGGAGTTCTACAAGTCACTTAGCCTCCATAAACAAACCATCCAGAGGCCACTGGTTAGATAGAGTGTCAAGTGCCTGACTTCCTAAATTAAAAGTTCAATCCAGAGAGCTGGATTGAAGAGACAGGAAATCAAATATGGAAACAAGTTGCAGAAAAAGAATTATCAAGCAAAACTAGAAGTACTGTAAACAGTCCTAGAAACTCAATTACATGAGCAACTAATAAAAATAAATACTCATAATTTATATTTTATATATCTATATAATCTCAAAGAGATAAAAGAATGTCATCTTTACAATTAGAGTAAAAATCATTTAAAGACAAGATGGCTATATAGAGAGGCAATTAAAGGGTTTGTTTAAATCAACAAAAGGGAAAATCTGCGGAAGAGAGAATTACAAAAGTTTTAACCTAGAAGTAAGATAATAATCCAGAATGGAAGTGAAGCAATAAAGAGAGGAAACTTTTTCTTTTTCTTTTTTGACCACACCATGTGGCATATGGGATCTTAGTTCCCCGACCAGGGATCGAACCCATGTCCCCTGCATTGGAAGAGGGAACCCTTAACCACTGGACCGCCAGGTAAGTCCCTCAAGGAAACTTTTTTAATAAGGAAGTTAAAAATATGCAAAATAACTTGAAAAGAAGCAATACAGTATTTAGGAGGAGTTCCAAAAGGAACAAATAAACGAAATGAGCGATACAAAATATCTGATGAGAAAAAGGAACCCAGAAGGAAGTAGCCAGAAAGCCATGGTAAGGAAAAAATAAAATTTAAATAAAAATTTAAATACACTCAGTCTAAATAAATAGTGATATAAAAATGAAACAGTAGTCTGTTTGAAAATGAAGAAATGAAGAAACAGAAATATTACAATGAAAATTAGATATAACATATCAAAATAAAGAACTTAGGGTGAAATAATTCAGTAGAAATACTGATTAAAGGTCAAAATGAAAAATAATATAATGAACTTATAGACACCTAAAAATATACTTCTAAAACAGCAAAAAATGATAAAATTAAAAACAAATACATACACCACCAGAGGGCAGAAAGGAGAAGCAAGAGAACTACAATCCTGCAGCCTATGGAACAAAAACCACATTCACAGAAAGACAGACAAGATGAAAAGGCAGAGGGCTAGGTACCAGATGAAGGAACAAGATAAAACCCCAGAAAAACAACTAAAAGAAGTGGAGATAGGCAACCTTCCAGAAAAAGAATTCAGAATAATGATAGTGAAGACGATCCAGCACCTTGGGAAAAAAATGGAGGCAAAGATCAAGAAGATGCAAGAAACGTTTAACAAAGACCTAGAAGAATTAAAGAACAAAGAAACAGAGTTCTGAACAATACAATAACTGAAATGAAAACAACACCAGAAGGAATCAATAGCAGAATAACTGAGGCAGAAGAATGGATAAGTGACGTGGAAGACAGAATGGTAGAATTCATGGGTGCAGAACAGAATAAAGAAAAAAGAATGAAAAGAAATGAAGACAGCCTAAGAGATCTCTGGGAAAACACTAAATGCAACAACATTCGCATTATAGGGCTCCCAGAAGGAGGAAGGAGAGAGAAAGAAGCTGAGAAAATCTTTGAAGAGATTATAGTCGAAAATTTCCCTAACATGGGAAAAGAAATAGCCACCCAAGTCCAGGAAGCGCAGAGAGTCCCATGCAGGATAAACCCAAGGAGAAACACGCTGAGACACATAGTAATCAAATTGGCAAAAATTAAAGACAAAGAAAAATTATTGAAAGCAGCAAGGGAAAAACGACAAATAACATACAAGGGAACTCCCATAAGGGTAACAGCTGATTTCTCAGCAGAAACTATACAAGCCAGAAGGGAGTAGCATGATATACTTAAAGTGATGAAACGGAAGAACCTACAACAAAGATTACTCTGCCCAGCAAGGATCTCATTCAGATACGATGGAAAAATCAAAAGCTTTACAGACAAGCAAAAGCTAAGAGAATTCAGCACCACCAAACCAGCTCTGCAACAAATGCTAAAGGAACTTCTCTAAGTGGGAAACACAAGAGAAGAAAACGACCTACAAAAACAAACCCAAAGCCCATTAAGAAAATGGTAATAGGAATGCACATATCGATAATTACCTTAAAAGTCAATGGATTAAATGCTCCAACCAAAGGACACAGGCTTGTTGAATGGATACAAAAACAAGACCCATATATATGCTGTCTATAAGAGACCCACTTCAGACCTAGGGACACATACAGACTGAAAGTGAGGGGATGAAAAAAGATATTCCATGCAAATGGAAATCAAAACAAAGCTGGAGTAGCAATACTCATATCAGATAAAATAGACTTTAAAATAAAGAATTTTACAAGAGACAAGGAAGGACAATACATAATAATAAAGGGATCAATCCAAGAAGAAGATATAACAATTATAAATATATATATGCACCTAACATAGGAGTACCTCAATACATAAGACAGCTATAAAAGAGGAAATCGACAGTAAAACAATAATAGTGGGGGACTTTAACACCTCACTTGCACCAATGGACAGATCATGCAAAATGAAAATAAATAAGGAAACAGAAGCTTTAAATGACACAACAGACCAGATAGATTTAATTGATATTTAAAGGACATTCCATCCAAAAACAGCAGATTACACTTTCTTCTCAAGTGCGCATGGAACATTCTCCAGAATAGATCACATCTTGGGTCACAAATCAAGCCTCAGTAAATTTAAGAAAACTGAAATCATATCAAGCAACTTTTCTGACCACAATGCTATGAGATAAGAAATGAATTACAGAGAAAAAAATGTAAAAACACAAACACATGGAGACTAAACAATACATTACTAAATAATCAAGAGATCACTGAAGAATTCAAAGAGGAAATCAAAAAATACCTAGAAACAAATGACAATGAAAACACGACGATCCAAAATCTACGGGATGCAGCAAAAGCAATTCTAAGAGGGAAGTTTATAGCTATACAAGCCTACCTCAAGAAACAAGAAAAATCTCAAACAATCTAATGTTACACCTCAAGGAACTAGAGAAAAAACAAAAAACCCCTAAGTTAGCAGAAGGAAAGAAATCATAAATATCAGAGGAGAAATAAATGAAATAGAAACAAAGAAAAGAATAGCAAACATCAATAAAACTAAAAGCTGGTTCTTTGAGAAGATAAACAAAATTGATAAACCATTAGCCAGACTCATCAAGAAAAACAGGGAGAGGACTCAAATCAATAAAATTAGAAATGAAAAAGGAGAAGTTACGACAGACACCACAGAAATACAAAGCATCCTAAGCGACTACTACAAGCAACTCTATGCCAAAAAAATGGACAACCTGGAAGAAATGGACAAATTCTTAGAAAGGTATAACCTCTCAAGAATGAGCCAGGAAGAAATAGAAAATATGAACAGACCAATTACAAATAATGAAATTGAAACTGTGACTTAAAATCTTCCAACAAGGGCTTCTCTGGTGGCACAGTGGTTGAGAATCTGCCTGCCAATGCAGGGGACACGGGTACAAGCCCTGGTCTGGGAAGATCACACATGCTGCAGAGCAACTAGGCCCGTGAGACACAACTACTGATCCGGTGCATCTGGAGCTTGTGCTCTGCAACAAGAGAGGCCAAGACAGTGAGAGGCCCGCACACTGTGATGAAGAGTGGCCCCTGCTTGCCGCAACTAGAGAAAGCCCACACACAGAAACAAAGACTCAACATAGCCATAAATAAATAAATAAATAAATAAATAAAATTAGGAAAAAAAAAAAAGCAAGGATATTTAAAAAAAAAAAAAATCTTCCAACAAACAAAAGTCCAGGACCAGATAGCTTCACAGGCGAATTCTATCAAACATTTAGAGAAGAGCTAATACACATCCTTCTCAAACTCTTCCAAAAACTGCAGAGGAAGGAACACTCCCAAACTCATTCTATGAGGCCACCATCACCCTGATACCAAAACCAGACAAAGATACTACAAAAAAAGAAAATAACAGATCAATATCACTAATGAATATATATGAAAAAATCCTCAACAAAATACTAGCAAACAGAATCCAACAACACATTAAAAGGATCATACACCATGATCAAGTGGGATTTAACCCAGTGATGCAAGGATTCTTCAGTATATGTAGATCAATCAATGTGATACACCATATTAACAAATTGAAGGAAAAAAACCATATGATCATCTCAATAGATGCAGAAAAAGCTTTTGACAAAATTCAACACCCATTTATGATAAAAACTCTCCAGAACAAGACAAGGATGTCCACTCTCACCACTATTCTTCAACATAGTTTTGGAAGTCCTAGCCATGGCAATCAGAGAAGAAAAAGAAATAAAAGGAATACAAATTGGAAAACAAGAAGTAAAACTGTCACTGTTTGCAGGTGACATGATACTATACATAGAAAATCCTAAAGATGCTACCAGAAAACTACTAGAACTAATCAATGGATTTGGTAAAGTAGCAGGATACAAAATTAATGCACAGAAATCTCTTGCATTCCTATACACTAATGATGAAAAATCTTAAAGAGAAATTAAGGAAACACTCCCATTTACCATTCCAACAAAAAGAATAAAATACCTAGGGATAAACCTACCTAGGGAGACAAAAGACCTGTATGCAGAAAACTGTAAGACACTGATGAAAGAAATCAAAGATGATACCAACAGATGGAGAGATATACCATGTTCTTGGATTGGAAGAATCAATATTGTGAAAATGACTATACTACCCAAAGCAATCTACAGATTCAAGGCAATCTCTATCAAATTACCAATGGCATTTTTTACGGAACTAGAACAAAAAATCTTAAAATTTGTATGGAGACACAAAGACCCTGAATAGCCAAAACAGTCTTGAGGGAAAAAAAACGGAGCTGGAGGAATCAGACTCCCTGACTGCAGACTATACTACAAAGCTATAGTAATCAAGACAATATGATACTGGCACCAAAACAGAAACATAGATCAATGGAACAAGATAGAAAGCCCAGAGGTAAACCCACACACCTATGGTCAACTAATCTATTACAAATAGGCAAGGATATACAATGGAGAAAAGACAGCCTCTTCAATAAGTGGTGCTGGGAAAACTGGACAGCTACATGTAAAAGAATGAAATTAGAAACACTCCCTAACACCATACACAAAAATAAACTCAAAATGGATTAGAGACCTAAATGTAAGACCAGGCACTATAAAACTCTTAGAGGAAAACATAGGAAGAGCACTCTTTGACATAAATCACAGCAAGATCTTTTTTGATCCACCTCCAGAGTAATGGAAATAAAAACAAAAATAAACAAACGGGACCTAATGAAACTTCAAAGCTTTTGCACAGCCAAGGACACCATAAAGAAGACGAAAAGACAACCCTCAGAATGGGAGAAAATATGTGCAAACGAACCAACAGACAAAGGATTAATCTCCAAAATATATAAACAGCTCATGCAGTTCAATATTAAAAACACAAACAACCCAATCCAAAACTGGGCAGAAGACCTAAATAGATATTTCTCCAAAGAAGACATACAGATTGGCAAGAAGCACATGAAAAGCTGCTCAACATCACTAATTATTAGAGAAATGGAAATTAAAACTACAATGAGGTATCACCTCACACCAGTTAGAGTGGGCCTCATCAGAAAATCTACAAACAACAAATGCTGGAGAGGGTGTAGAGAAAAGGGAACACTCTTGCACTGTTGGTGGGAATGTAAATGGATACAGCCACTATGGAGAACAGTATGGAGATTCCTTAAAAAACTAAAACTAGAATTACCATATGATCCAGCAATCCCACTACTGGGCATATACCCAGAGAAAAACATAATTCAAAAAGACACATGCACCCCGATGTTCATTGCAGCACTATTTACAATAGCCAGGTCATGGAAGCAACCTAAATGCCCATCAACAGATGAATGGAGAAAGAAGATGTGGGACATATATACAATGGAATATTACTCAGCCATAAAAAGGAACGAAATTGGGTCATTTGTTGAGACGTGGATGGATCTAGAGACTGTCATACAGAGTGAAGGAAGTCAGAAAGAGAAAAACAAATATTGTATAGTAACTCATGTTTGTGGAACCTAGAAAAATGGTACAGATGAACCGGTTTGCAGGGCAGAAACTGAGACACAAATGTAGAGAACAAAGGTATGGACACCAAAGGGGGAAAGCGGCAGGGGGTGGTGGTGGTGGTGGGATGAACTGGGAGATTGGGATTGACATGTATACACTGATGTGTATAAAATGGATGACTAATAAGAACCTGTTGTATAAAAAAAAAATAAAATTCAAAAAAGAAACAATCAAATTAGAAGATTTTAACACACCTATTTGAATAACTTATAAACCAAGCAGTCAAAAAATTGAAACGTAAGTTTAATTGTCATAAATAACAGTATAAATGCAAAATTTATACATTGACTATGTACTGTGCTGCAAGAGAATTCTCAAAACGTCACCTGAAATACATAGAATACAGGCTAGTTGTTGGAATTCATTCAATAAAAATTAGAAATTAACAATAAAAATGCACATACACAAACATAAATCCATAAAACTTACTATCGGAAATGAAACAACTTCCTTCTAATTAATGACACAAATAAGAAATAACAAAAATCATGAATGCTGTAGGTAACAGCATGCAGAATTTCAAATAGTTATAATGGCATTTGAAATTATAAAAATGGAACTCAAAATCTGTGTAAAGTTGACATGCACTGAATATATGGTAAGAAATAAATGTTGAGACACCAGGAAAAGAGAGTGAAAAATGGCCAGTGAAGTCGGGGGAAAGCAAAACAGCATCAGGTGCCAAAAAGTATATGAAGGAGAGAGCAATCAACTAATGAAATGCTGTTATGATAAATGAGTTGAGATCTTGTACTTAAACACTGATTTTAATAAAGTAGAAGTCATTGATGATCTTGGATAGATATTTACGGGATTGGAGTAGAAGGCTAACTAGAATGAATTTAAGAGGATTTGAGGCAAAGAATCAAGGACTGTATTCTACATGCTGAGGAGTTTTGCTGAAATGGGAAGAAAATAAGTGAACAGAGGAGATGGAGAAGGAAAATGGAGGAGGAAGAGGGACTTCTTTTCTTGTTGTTGTTGCTATAACCTGAGAGAAATATTAAGATGTGTATATGTGGACAGAAATGAGCCAGTAGGTGTTGAAACTTTGATAATATAGATCACAGGTTAGAAACTGCTGATGAAACATCTGTGGATAAGAGAGAGGACATGGGATGCAGAATAAAAATGGGGAGAGTGAATTCAAAAACAGAAGGAATAGCTTATTTACTCCTTTTTAAAAAACAAATTAAAGGTCCAACTTCATCCAAGTTGTACATGCTGAGTCACACACTCTATTTTCAGATAGGAATTTCACTATAAATTAATCTCAAAATAGAGAATTACATAAGCATTATAGGTAATTAGAAATACTGTATGTATTTTACTTGAAAGAGCAAAACTAATCACTGGGTCTGTTTTTTTTAAGTTGTTAAAATTAGTCAGTTTATGCTGATTTTCTTTATGCATTTAATTAACACAGTGAAATGTGAGGATCAATTTTCATTTGTAATTTAAATATTCAAAATTTCCTGAGCAACTTTAAGGAAAAGCTCAATGTAAGAGAGAAATAATCTCAGTAAGCCTTAATTAATTATGAAATAATCCCATCCTCCTCTTTAAAGTGTTCAATGCCAGGGTGTAACAACTAATAAAGTACAGCAAGTAATTTAAGCATTTAAAATAATGCCTCTCTTTTAGTAAAAATAGGCAAGACTTGTTGTTACATAACTCTATAAAATCTACACTAATTTGATACAGAAAGACTTGAAAAATAAACTAAAAAGTTTTTTTTCAGGGTACATTAATAAACTATTGTCAGTATTAGTCACAAGAACTCAAATGATTCATAACAAAACTCATGGAATTATTTTATAGCAGCTCACCAGACATTGAACCTAGAAATTCCCATTCAAAAATACACCTTTAAGAAAAAATAATGGCAACCCACTACTAATGATAGGATTACCAAATGATTATATTATTATTGTTTTTCTCTTTGGATGAATTCTTGCTGATAAATGCAGAAAAAAAGGTGGTATTAGAAAATCACTAATTTATTTACCCAAAGGAAACAATAAAGCCAACAGTCATCAATAGAAACTAATGTCAATAAATGAAAGTTCATGGGAAATTTGTAATGGAGGAATTAGACAGACCATAATCAGCATTACTAAAAATGGACATACAGACATTAGGGACCTTATGATTTCACTCAATAATAATTACAATGTACCATCCATGAAGTGCTCTTTCTGAAAAAAGTGATCAAAATCTTATCCATATTTTAAATTCAATTATCAGTTTATAGAATATAAGCAGTAGTAACGAAAATGGCTTCCCAGTACATTGTTCTGTATAACATGCAAGGTAAAATGAGTTAAATTTTTAAATGGTTGAAAAATATTAAAAGAAGAATATTCTGTGGCATATGAAAATTATATAAAATTTAAATATCTATGTCCATAAAAAAGTTTACTGGAATGCAGTCCCACTCATCCAAGTATTATCCATTTATAACTGTTTCATGCTACAAAGGTAGAGTTAGCTTACAAAGCCTAAAATGCTTGTTACCTGTCTATGTCACCAGAAAGAAGACATCAGTTATATATAAAATGGGAGATATTCTATACGACAAATGACTTGGCTTCTCAAAAAGAAAAAAAAAAAAAAAAAAATATATATATATATATATATATATATATAATAAATGTATAGAAAAGTAGAATGAAGTTGTTATAGTTTGCAAAAGACTTACTAGATAACAAGCCATTGCAACATGTAGCATATTTGGATCCTGATTTAACCAATGGATTAAAAACATACAATTTTAGGCTTCCCTGGTGGCGCAGTGGTTGAGAGTCCGCCTGCCGATGCTTGGGACACGGGTTCGTGCCCCGGTCCGGGAAGATCCCACGTGCCGCGGAGCGGCTGGGCCTGTGAGCCATGGCCGCTGAGCCTGCGCGTCTGGAGCCTGTGCTCCGCAACGGAAGAGGCCACAGCAGTGAGAGGCCCGCGAACCGCAAAAAAAAATACAATTTTGAAACAAATGAACACATTTATTTTGAGTAGAAGATGACATTAAGAAAATGCTGCAAAATTTTTAGGGTGTGATAATGATAAAGTATAATTTAAAAAAACCTACAATGTTTAGAGATGCATAATAAAATATTTTAGGTGGAAAGGCATGATATATAGGACTTGCTTTAAATATCTGATCTCATATGAAAAAATAAATAAATAAAATTGGAAGTAGGGAAGAAGATGAGAACATTTGGGGGAAAAAGTTGATTATTCTTGAAGCTGGGTGCTGAATCCACTAAACTATGTACTCTTTTCTTTTGCATATGTTTTAAGTTTTCCATAATAATAATAAAATGTGTGCATACATATATTCCTTTAACTGAACTAACATAGGATTGAAAGAAGTAAGATTCTTTCTTATCTAGTAATAT
Source organism: Stenella coeruleoalba (assembly GCF_951394435.1). Classification (NCBI taxonomy): domain Eukaryota; kingdom Metazoa; phylum Chordata; class Mammalia; order Artiodactyla; family Delphinidae; genus Stenella; species Stenella coeruleoalba. The sequence continues at coordinate 17,539,432 of NC_137148.1, read as the reverse complement.
CTAGACATCTGCTTCACTCAGAACTTCACATTTTCACTATTTTTTTCTATTTGTGACTGGGGGTTTTTATGAATGATTTACTTTGCTTTCTAGGTACTTAAGAATAACAACGCCAATAGTAGATATCGACAAGGCAATTTAGTCCATTCTGACAAAGATAAGCGGATGTCTACTCTATACTGTAAATTGTCAGGTGCTAGAAATTATAGCTTATATAAACTACAAACTCTTCTTGGGTTTTATTTCTGTTGTTATTTCTACCTGTGAATGCCAGTAACAGCCAATAAAATTGGATCCCCAGCACTTTCTGCTTTATTTATGACTCTTTAAATTCACTTCAAATTTCATTTTAAAACCCCTCTGAATTCTGGTGTCTTGCCATTTATATTCTATCTGATGATTTTAAATGCTATTCTCAAAAATCTAGAGCTTTATACTGTTTCTCCAACACTAACCTTGAATTCTTTCAACCAACAGAACTGATTTAACATAAAATCAATTGATCTTCCTGACCCCTGGTACTTCTCACCTGATGTGCTTAACTCCCATGAACAGAAATCAGGAATCCTTTCTTTTAATAAATAATGGTTTAATTCTACACAGTTTTTCCCAGGAGACAGTCAACAAATGCAAACCCTATGAAGTTTGGAAGCACCATTTTATATTCATTTTATAATATTATGGCCATGTTATATTTGTTTAATGAATCCAGTCTTTTGTTTTTTTTTTTTTTTTTTTTTTTTTTTGCGGTACACGGGCCTCTCACTGTTGTGGCCTCTCCCGTTCCGGAGCACAGGCTCCGGAGGCGCATGGCTCACGGGCCCAGCCGCTCCGCGGCATGTGGGATCTTCCCGGACTGGGGCACGAACCCGCGTCCCCTGCATCCGTAGGCGGACTCTCAACCACTGCGCCACCAGGGAAGCCCCAGTCTTTTGTTTTATATTGATGATCTACAGTGTAAGAAGTCAACCAACATTAATTAGAAAAAATACTGTTATGAAATTTTCAATTTACAGAGAATAACACTATGTATGAAAAGGCTGTATCTCTTGGCAACGTAGGTACACTTTAGTTTATCTGTGTTGTAAAATAATTAACTTCTCTATTATTTGGTCAGTTATGAATATCAATGCACACAAACCCATACCTGAACATATAATTAAGTCATGGGTAAAATTTAATCATGTACAAGTTTACTTGGTTCACCTCTGCCTCGAAGTTAGAAATACAGCAAACCTCACCTGCTTCTACATCAACTAATTCCATTAACCTTTCCATTACATGAAGCTGCCACTCATTACAAATCTGCTTTCTAAAGTTCATCCATTCCATAATTTATCACATATAACTCAGCCATACTCCATAACTGCTTACTGGCCACTTGAGAAAATTCTGTTTAAAATAGTAGTAAACATAGTAGTTCACATTTATCTATACTTCATTCAGGTTCATGTTCAAATGCCAAAGTTTGATAAAAGACTTTAGTGATGACTTTAGCTAAAATTGCATATATTTCAGTAAAAATATTAAAGTTACCCACTTTATTTATGTTTCAACAAATCATTTTAATGACATTTTATTATATAATCTAACATTTATTTATTTTCTGTATTCTCTACTAGAATGGATGGTCATTCATTGAAGGCAGGGGCTTTACCTGCTTTGTGGACTATTCTATGTCCTATATCTCAAAAGTGGATGATGTGTAACAGAGGCTCTGAAAAGTATTTGCAGAATGAACAAAGGAAAGAACCACTGAAGAGAGAGAAAACTCTGTCTACTAGCCTTTGATGAGTCTCTGTGAAATAAAAACCTGCCTGTATTTTTTATATCACAGTTTAAAACCAGGGATTATCCTTGAGAAAATGAGAGAAATACTCCTACAGAAAGGAAAGCATAAGTTATGCTGAGAAAGAGAGCAAAACTTTACTTTTAACTAAGTATCGGAAAAAGAATTTGAGGGTTGGGAGGATATCGTATCATTGGCAGATATTCAAATACATACAGATAAGTGAAATAAGAATGTAGCATATTCACAGTTAGAAATGGAAATCCTTCTTATAAAGAATCGATTCAAACAAGTTAATTTTTCCTTTGAGTTTTACCCCTTAGGATTGTGAATTACAGTTGATAATAAACATTATATTGCATTTTAAATTTCAAACTGTCTCTGTTTATATGTATGTATGCACTAGCATTCTTCTAAGTTCATCAAGAAATAATTAATATATGGTTCTCCCATTAATAGTAATTCTTAGTTGTTTGTCCCCTTATTTCCATAAATAAACTTGAATTTTCACATGACTGCTAACATGGCAAAATGAATTATTCCCTTATTGTATTTATTTTGTGAGGAGTGTGTATTTCACCAGAACAGAAAAATGTATGTTACAGTGTGCAAACATTGAGGAAAATTACTAGACATGTAATTTTTTAAATCAAGTTTAAATAATGAATTAAGGGAGCCTAGGGTGATACAAGTCTCATAACTGAGTTTCCAGGCAGATTTGGGATAGCAGAAGCCATATTCCCCCAGGGCGATTGTAACCTATAGTAAGGATCATCGAGTGGATGTTAAATAAAGGCAAAGCTTGACTCAAATCTTAGAAGAAGGAAGAAATCTTGCAGGGAAAACAAAAAGGGGAATGCTAAAGTTCTAGACTATTGGAATAGAAAAGTCCCAAGTTCTAGAACTAGAAATCACTGGGAATGAAGCAGAGTACCCAAGGAGGGATGGAAAGCTATTGCCCCATTACTTTCTAGAGTCTCAACTTTCCATCCACTGGGATGATTAAGGCTTCCTGAATCTTGATTTGGAAGAGCTCCCAGTTAGAAACTAGGAGGTAGAGAGTGCAGCCAAGTGGGATGTGTACCACAAACAGCAAAATGGAGTCACTCATGTCCAAGGGATCTAAAACAGAGCCAGGAGGTTCTTAGGGAAGTAGAACTTACATATGTCTATGCCCAGATGCAACATAAACTTCTGACCCAGCAAAACACGGGCCACCTGGAACTCATTTCTTCACTCCCTGAAAACCTTAGTTTAGCAACCAATCAGCTGCTGAGGAATAACAATGCCTTCTGGCACCAATTATAGTTCTGCAAAACAACCTGTATAATTTCTCTGTAATGTCTTTGTCCATTCCCATTTTAACTTCCCTCAGAGAACATTTGAGTTGCCACTCGAATCTGTGTCTCCTGAATTGCAACTCCTAAGACTCCAAATAAACTCTTTTCTTATTTGCAGGTTTTTGATATTCTCCTTTTTTGGTTGATAAAGAACATGCCTGACAGTCAGACCCCGCCACAGCTTGTAGGCTCAGATCAGACCTTATCTTCAGTCACAGGCCTGCACCATTGTGCTCACATGTAGCTAACCATTCCACCTGTGTACATTCCTGACTTTGGTCTGACCCGTCATCTGCACCCACTTCCATGAGACTATGGCAAGACCCAGCAGCCACAGTAACACAGTTGGGCAACCAGCGCCCCCATAGCTACAAGTGTCCCCAGAGCTGGCCCAGGCCCTTGCTGTCTGCCCTGGTACACCACTATGTGTGTGTCTGTACGTAGCACCTGCCACTACTCAGACACCTGTAGCTGGGCCCTGCAATCACATGTGTGCACAGGACCAGCTCTGGCCACCACCAATACCTGTCCTTGTTCCTAGCTGCTGCACTTGGAGGTGCTTCTGAGAACCCCACAGCCACGATGGATGCTCCTCAGTGCTTATCAAGGACCACGCATTTGCTGATGCTGCGGAACCCAGCAGCCTGAGCTGAAGAGACATCACGCCACCCTGGGCTCTATGCCGGCCCATGGCCCCACACTTGGTGCCCTGCACCAGTAGACCCAGGGTAATGGCACGCTCCAGCACTTCCCCTGCCCCATGCAGGTAACAGTCTTCCCATAGCCAAGTCAGTCCATAAGGTCTGGAGAGGTTTCTGCCTCTTCAAATGTGCAGACACCTACACAAGGCTACAGGGGTCAGGAAGAGTGAGGGAAACAGGACTCCACAAAAGGAATACAAGGAAATTCCAAGAGCTGGGCCCCAAAATGGAGAGCCAAAAATTGCCTGACAAAGAATTCCAAACAACTGTTTTAAAGATGCTCAGCAAACTCACTACTGTGTATAGATCCAAAGGAAATGAAATCAGCATTTTGAAGAGATAGCTTCAGTCCCGTGTTTAATGCAGCTTGGTTCACAACAGACAAGATATAGAGATAAAATAATACCCTTCAATGGGTAAATGGATAATGAAGTTGTGGGATGTATATATTCCACTGGAATATTTTTCAGCCATGAGAAAGAAGGGAATCCTGCCATTTGTGACAACATGGATGGACCTTACAGGCATTATGCTAAGTGAAATAATTCAGAGAGAGAAAGAAAGATACTGTATGATATCACTTATATGTGGAATCTAAAAAGCTAATCTCATAGAAACAGAGAATATAATAGTTGTTGCCAGGGTCTTGGTGGGTGGGGGGAAGGAAAGGAGAGATGTTAGCCACAGAGTATAAGCTTTAAAAAGAAAAAAGAAAACAAAAGGGAAGCAAGGGAAGGGAAGGGAAGGGAATGGAAGGGAAAGGAGGGAAGGGGAGGGGAAGGGAAGGGAGGGGAGGGGAGGGGAAGGGAAGGGAGGGGAAAGGAGGGGGAGGGGAGGGGAGGGGGAGGGGAGGGGGAGGGAAGGGGAGAGGAGGGGAGGGAAGGGGGAGGGGAGGGGAGGGGGAGGGGAGGGGAGGGGGAGGGGAGGGGAGGGGAGGGGGGAAGGGGAGGGGAGGGAAAGGGGAGGGAAGGGGAGGGGAGGGAAGGGGGAGGGAAGGGGAGGGGAGGGAAGGGGGAGGGAAGGGGAGGGGAGGGAAGGGGGAGGGAAGGGGAGGGGAGGGAAGGGGGAGGGAAGGGGAGGGGAGGGAAGGGGGAGGGAAGGGGAGGGGAGGGAAGGGGGAGGGAAGGGGGAGGGAAGGGGAGGGGAGGGAAGGGGGAGGGAAGGGGAGGGGAGGGAAGGGGGAGGGAAGGGGAGGGAAGGGGAGGGGGGAGGGAAGGGGAGGGAAGGGGAGGGGAGGGGAGGGAAGGGGGAGGGAAGGGGAGGGGAGGGGAGGGAAGGGGGAGGGAAGGGGGAGGGAAGGGGAGGGAAGGGGGAGGGAAGGGGAGGGGAGGGGAGGGGAGGGAAGGGGGAGGGGAGGGGAGGGGAGGGGAGGGGAGGGAAGGGGGAGGGAAGGGGAGGGGAGGGGAGGGAAGGGGGAGGGAAGGGGAGGGGAGGGGAGGGAAGGGGGAGGGAAGGGGGAGGGAAGGGGAGGGAAGGGGGAGGGAAGGGGAGGGGAGGGGAGGGGAGGGAAGGGGGAGGGAAGGGGAGGGGAGGGGAGGGAAGGGGAGGGGAGGGGAGGGAAGGGGAGGGAAGGGGTGGGAAGGGGAGGGGAGGGGAGGGGAGGGAAGGGGGAGGGGAGGGAAGGGAAAAAATACTAAGTAACACTGAATGGAACACTTCCTGGGTCACTGGATTTCAGAAAAAGAATCAAGAAATACACATTATACGAAAGTCATGAGACTTAATTTTTTTTTTTTTTTGCAGTATGCGGGCCTCTCACTGTTGTGGCCTCTCCCGTTGTGGAGCACAGGCTCCAGACACGCAGGCTCAGTGGCCATGGCTCACGAGCCCAGCCGCTCCACGGCATGTGGGATCTTCCCGGACCGGGGCACAAACCCGTGTCCCTGCATCGGCAGGCGGACTCTCAACCACTGCACCACCAGGGAAGCCCATGAGACTTAATCTTAAGTCAATCAGGGGGTATTTTTAATGGTGAAATTATTAATTTATCAATCACAAGTGTGAAAGGCTTCTCTCTTGCAAGTTTTTTGTGCCATATGGAGTTGATAAATTTCAGTTCCAATACTGCTATATTAACATCTTTATTATGTCTCTCAATCTCTCTATGGCTTGTGTTTTTGCGTGTGTGCTTTTTATGCCAAGAAATAAAGTGACTGAAGAAAATAACCTCTAATATCCATTACAGTGTTATATTAAATGTTTATAGCTTAGAACAATAAAAATATGAAGGTCCATTTAAAGAACTGGATTATATTTTGCCTACAAACTATTAATCAGATTACAGCTAATGATGATTCCCCAGAATTAAAAGTTTTAATGGAAGAAAATTGTGCTTAATTACTTATGTCAAGGAATGTCACAGAAAATACATTTGTATGTATGTTAATGAAACCTGATATATACTTTCAATTGTCTATCAAATAAAACATTTGCAAATGGTGGGTTAAACACACTTATTGTACAAAGATAAAAACAACATGGATAATTAAGCATGTGAAACAGGATCATGTGTTTAGCTGTCTGGAAATTTTATATGAAAGGGACAAAGGAAGATTCAATTTTACATAAAAAGGGAAAATCACTTTCAATACATAATGCCAACACTAAACAGAGCTTTCCTGACAAGAGTTAAATTTATAAACATAAGAGATTAAATTCTTTTGTATAATGTTTTTTGAAAAATGCAGCTTATTTAAAATCAATTATTCTTTGACAATGTATTTTATTTTCTAGTTCACCAAACAGAAGTGTCATAATGGCATGCATTTTCCATGTATTTTCATAAAAATGTATATTTTTAAACTTTCATTTGAATCTGTTTTTCACAGGAAATACTCCTTTTACCTAGAACATGTGAATTTCAAAAAAAAAATTTTATTTGAGGAATCTATGGATTTTTCTTAAAACAAATAACAAAAATTCAGTCATACGGGTGATTCCCATGGCCTAGGTTTACTATATTTCTCTCTTTCAGTTATTCTTTTATTTGGTGCAGAAGATAAGATCTAAGCTATTTAAAAGCATGGCTTGCTTTGTAATTTTGGCCACAGAATTTCAGATTACTCAAGGCTTAGATCAATCACTTAAAATTTCAATGACATTAGTAGTTGCAAGTTTCAAGGATACGAACGTTCAAGAAGATATATTTAATGAAACACAAACTCATTGTTTCACAATCAGCTACTCTGACATTCGTGTTGGTAATGGCATCACTAAACTTCTGTAGTGACACTTCACCAAAGTTACCATTGAGGGCAATGGCCTACTGTCATATCACCTTGATGCATCTCCATCAAGGTGTTGACCTTGACAGGGTAGATCTTTATAACAACTTAGCACCACAAGCTTGCAAGCCAGTCAGTGAGGTCACACATGGTAAAGCAAATGATTTATGGCAAGAATCACACACTGAAATGCCTTGCAGAAGCAGGTTAGGTAATATAGATGAGGGAACGTGGCTGGCAATGATGTCACAAAATATCTTGTTCTAACAAATTAGTGTAAATAACATAGGAATATTCTCTATTTAGACTAAGAGATATACTCTTTTATTTTCACTTAAAATGTATGGCTCTCTATATTTGCTCTTACTTTTGCACTTTTAACAGTGAATGACAACAGAGAAGAAATATTTATTTTTCCTCTTAATGCTACTCAACTGCAACTGTTTTACCTTATGGTGAGTAATCCAACTCAGAGCTTAAGAAGTAGAACCCCTGATTCTTCTGTGAAATCTCAAGGTTTTAAAATGTTAGTAAATTATCTTATTTTTGAGAATTTGTAAGTAATTTCTCTTTTCACTGCACTAATACCATAAGCCAAACAAAATTCAACTTTGTGACCCCTAATGCAAAAACGTACTAATTATTAAAATAAAACTATCCAAACAAAAAATAATACAATGTAGTCCCATCAATTCTACAATTTTACTAACATTTATCCCTTTGTGACAAATGTTGACAACTTTTAATGAGTCGCTAGTTCATTAATGTCAAAACTTGGAATTCTTTTGGAATTTTTAAACAGCTTTCTGAAAAAAAAAATTTTCTTAAAAATTTTGGGATTTTAAAAAAAATCTTGAAGATAATTCTTTAAAGGTTTAAGTATATGAAAAATAGGGAAAGTGTAATGATTATTTTCTAGTATATTTTACAAATAACTCAAAAGTAAATCTAAACTTCAAAAGGCTGACTTGAAAATACAGTGGAAAGATTATCCCCTGACAGTGAAACTTTTAGGTAAATTCATAATGGAGCTGAGAATAGCTCAGCAACCCCTTCAAGAACAGAGAGCTCCCAGGCCAGCAGGACTTGACATTAGCCTGATTACAACTATTAACACATCTAAAAAACAATGTGTTACTCAGAAGGCTCAGCCAAATACAGAACAACAAAATAGATAGGACTGCAATATTAAATATTATATAAGCACAGGACAGCAGGTGCTTAGATGCTGATCACTGACTATATTATTAGTGATCCCAATTTTAAGACTAAAACTAGTGTGAGGATAAATGTATTCGAGGACAAAATTGACGTCTTGTTATTTGATGCGCTGTGGCTGATGTCTGTTTGGTGAGTTGGCATTTTACTGGGGTCTACTATTATTAATGCACGAGCTTCTGCAATACAATTTTGTTCTTTAGTTTGAGGAAAGCCCAGTGGTGCCTCTGTTCATTTACCTCCACCTGATACCCAGCAGCGATAATCTATCTATCCCCAGGCCAGGATGACGATCTTACAGATTTTAGCTAAGGAACCATAGTACTGCTCTCCACTTCTCTCACCTTTGCAAACCTTCTTCTGGTCAGCTTGCCTTCCAGCCCTAGACACCCACCCTCCACCTCCCCACAGGGCAGGCAGGGACAGCTGAATTCCATTATAGTACAATTGTTGAGTGGTTGAGAAGTGCTAACTCTGTCACCCTCTGTAGCTTGAGGTTGTTAATGGAACACCCCACAAGGTTATCTTCTCCCATTATCCCAAACAGAAGCTGAGACAAATGACCCTTTTCCATCTGTATTTACCTATTATTGTTTCATATTCTAACAAGACTTAATCATATTCTAACAAGAATATGATTATTAGAATAATCATATTCTTATTCTTATTCTTATTATTATTATATCTTATTATTATTATTATGATTATTATTAGAATAATCATATTCTAACAAGACTTAATCTTCCCTACATGTTCCCACCATTTTCTTCCAAAAATCCCTCAGTCTGGATGGAGTGGGTGTCCCACTACTTTTAAAACATAAAATAATATATACCTAAAATAATAAAAACACTATGATCCAGGCCACCACCTTTGGCTCTTGATATACAAAATGGGAGCTAAAAGTGTCTAAAATAAAATATTTCCTCTTGGAAAATCTCTGATTCTAAATACTGGCAAAAACATGAAAAGATTTTTGTTTTCTTTTTATTCCTAATAAAACAGTACTCATCTACTACCCTCCAATCACTAGAGAGAAGATCAGATACATAAAAGTGCAGAAGAAAACACATACATATTTAAAAAGTAGTATTTCCATTTTATTAATTAATTAATGCATTTCTGCTATATGCATGTTCTCTACATGTTATTTAATTTGAATTGACAAGGAATTAAATGTATAGATAACTGCCCCAATGTGAGCTACCAAGCAGCTTGAAAATTCAATTAGCAAATGTCATTTGTAAATGTTCACAGAGATCTGAACTAAAGTAGAAGAAAGCATAATAATAAACCCATAGGAGGATTAACCCGTAAGACATTTTATGAGCCTAAAATTTTCCTAGAGAAGAGCAAGCCTTCTAGTCTTGTTTATTTATAATAATAAGTCCTGAATCTAGCTCTTAAAATGCTATCTTTGATGAAGCAATAGAATTATAAAATATTTTCAATATTATTCAAGAGGTACACCTAAATATTAAAACAACCTATCATATCTTTTTTATCTTACATAATTTCCAATTAATGATAAAAGCATATGTAGACCAACATGTTAAGGACTGATTATTCAGAAGGAATTGATTTTTGCTGAGTGAAATAAATTGTAATGTGGCTTATGCTATGTCCCAGAATTGTTTTTAGCCAAGTAAATAAAAATTTGAGTCACCTTGACCTTTTGTAATAAGGGGCAAACTATGCCAGACACACAACTGCTCCATCTTTTTCCACATTCAGTTTTAATCAGAGTTCCATTTAAGTTTTTGTGTCTTGGCAATCATTGCATTGCAAGGCAAAGAAACAGTAGAAATAAATGAGATGTTACTTTGCCCCAGCCAATTAAATCATGATTCAAGGTAACATTCAGGTGACATTGCAAATTGTCAGAACAGCAGGGAGCCATACTTCAGTAAAGAAAAAAATGTGTGAAGGATGTTTATTTCCCTATCCAATATAAGTGACAAGGTTGAAATGAGGATGGTGGTGTGTCTATAAAAATATATCACCGTTTAAGGAATCCTATTATTAGACACGGTAGAAGCTCTGTCTTAGAGAAGCCTCCATACTGTGGGTAATTATCACAGTCCAGAATGCTAATTGCTTTTCAATCTGCAGGCTGTGCTTTCAATGAGTCTTGCTGAGCACTGCTGGGCTGTACCTAGACTGCTACTTAATGAGAACAGCCCTTATCAAAGCACAGCATCATCTCTGACTATCAAATCGATAGGAAAGAATTAGCCCAGGCTTTAAAGTCTGGAAACATGTTGGTCAATAGATTTTTGCCCAAATACTGAATATTTCAGGATCATTCCTAGAAGCCATCACATTCCCCAAGTCTATGAATAATCAGCATATGAAACACATGGGAAGGTAATGAGCAAGGGTCAGCCAGGGTCTTCTTTCTGCTGAAAGTTAATGGAAATGCAGTTATACACCACATGCTATTTGGAGCTTCAATGTGCAATGAGATGTTTTCCCGTGATACTGTGGACATTTCAGACAACTGGGCCTGGACATTAAGATAGTATGAATTTATTTACTTATGTATGTATAAATGCAAATATATATGCATTTCATCTTCACTGTGTGTGAAACTTTGTGTTTTTTACTGTGTGTGAATCTAATTTAATACAGCAATCCTACAAATGTGTGATTCTTTCATATTTCTAGAATAAGCAAATATATGGGAAAAATTTTTGGAAAACAAATTTTCTAAGGTTTTCTACTAAGTGACAATGTCAAGATTTAAATGCACACCTCTATGGCTTCAGAACTCATATTAAGTATGGATTTAAAAATTACTATAATATATATGTGTATATATATTTTATATATATAATGACATTCAACAAATAGAGAATTATATAGAAGAGTGGTGCTTAAATTTACCAGATTCAATGTATTATTTAAAAATACATATTTTGAATGTTCTCTTTAACATGCCAAAATTCAATTTAGAGAGAATAATCTGACTTTACAATTTACTAATAA